>NC_137926.1:21187610-21215621 GCF_963457725.1 Sprattus sprattus
CAGATAAAAGAACACAGGATGGGCTGAGTTAAGCACCCCAATATTCACTCATTTGAAGGGCTTAGGGCACAATGGCCGGGCCTAAAACACCCACCACAGGCTTTGGGGATTGAAACTTTCTTTTCTTTTCTCTTTTTTTGTGTCCATCTCCCCCGGTGCCTGAATAGCTTGCCAGCCGGGCTGAACAGCCCACCTTTTCTTGTCAGACTTAGCAGAGGGAATACTCTGTCGCAGCAATGGAGGGCTCGCTGGTTAAAATATCATTAGCCTACATCAGCATTCAAAAACCCACCATCCAATGGCCAATTAGAAGCATGAGCAACGGCAGAGCCACTGACTGCTATGATTCTAGAAGTAAATCAGCTAGCCATAATCACACACAATATCACCTATGGATGTTTCCTGATGTCCACTTCCAAAAGCTGACCAGATTGTGGTGGTAATAGTTCTCAATAACTGGCCAAGTTCACAGTAGTATTTCTCTCTGGAACCTATCTGGTCCGGTTTCGGTGCAGACGTGGTATGATCGGTACCAGGTCCATTCCCAACATCTGCTGTCTGTGGCCTAACACATCTATTTAGTTCAGATCAGTGCAGCTCAATCCAATATAGAGAGCAGGGCTGGTGAGCATTATACCTGGACCCGGCACAAAACATTTTCAACGGGCCCCAGTCCCCACACCATTAAAGTACAAAATGTGCCTGACAGCAGGCTTGGACTATTCAGCACCATGCTTTATTGTACGTCAACTTGACTCTTATTAAAAAACTTTCAAAATACAGGCATGTATGAAATAATATCACATTAGCCTAACCTATTAGCTCATAAGATAATAATCACTGTGAATTTAGTGAGCAAATGTAAAAACTAATTTACACCCTTATGTTGCTATCCGCCACAACCTTTTGGTAGCAAAGTCATATTTTATTTAGGGTAAGTAACTCGTTTGGAACGGATTATTCCCTTTTCCATGAAACAAACACTACTTGGACCATGTATGTTCTTCCATGGCATTACCAGGTCCTTAACCTATATTTATAATGGATTATTCCCTTTTCAATGCAGTAAACAAACTTTCATTAGGTTTGTCCAACAACACTACTGTAAAACATGGTAATTTACTACAAAAGAAAGAAATCTTTAAATCCATGGCTTTCATTTCTTAATGTTACTGTCATAGCATAATCGCTACAAACCTTTTGCAACAGGATGATGTCTAACCATTAGATTATCAGCAGGTGCATAATTTTTAGTTTTCATTCAAACATTTCCTCAGTTGTCTGTTTTAAATATTTAATATATCAGAAAAGGAGTTATTGCCAAGGTTAACGCTCTATAATCTTTGGTTTAAATAGTAATGCTAGCTAGTTAACGAGTGGTAGGTTATCATAAACATTACCTTGTCACTTTGACTTTACACAAGCAAAACATCCAACTTGAGGTTGCCTACACGGGAACATAACATACACTTTCCCATAAGGCATAGTGGCAAAAATGATCGAACATTCATTTCAGAGACGTTGTAATCATAGACATGTATAGGTAGACGCCGCCTCCACTGCTTCAGCCCGTTGCCTCGGCGAAACGCGTCGCCGCCATATTGTTACAGGAGCTCTCTGACGCCAGAGGTCTGTCAAATGTGTCAAACAACCGCAAGTTGCCAGGAGCTGCGGTTTATCTGGATACAAATCACGATAACCTTTTACATTTCGCAACCAATTTCATGGAGTATTCAAGGGTTTGTGCTCTACGTGAAGTGTGTGAAAAAGATTTGCCTCTACATTACTTTGAATCTCGCTAGTTAAATCGCCAGTCATTCATGTGCATGGGTCTATGATAAACGCGCACCTTTCTTGCACAGCTCGTGCACTTTGAAAATACTGAGAAGCTCTATAAACTATCGAAATAGTGCTTCTTTAGTTATTACGTATTGACCATCATTAAGAGAAAGAGCATACATCAAATAGTGAAATACTGGCAGTCAGTGTGTTTTTCATAGTTTAATAGTTCCTTTTCAAGTATGTGCATTAAGAAATGAATGACTGTGCATTAAGAAATTAATGACTCAGTATAATGTGCAATGGAATAACATATATATGATATATACAATATGTGATACAATATAATATAATATATTTTAAGTATATATTCATATTCCACAAAATCAGGCTGCACCACATTGCAAAACTGAGCACGCTGCAATTACAGACTGGCAACAGTCGAAAAAAGCTCAGCAAGACGATACTTTTTAAAGGGTTCTAGCCTAGATTAAATTATTATATTATATCATATATTGTGTGAAATTCTTTATTGTGTCAATTGCACTGCATAGATCTGAAAATGTTATGAGCATGATTGTATATGTCAAATTGTACAAATGTACAAATATATATATATATATTATATAATATGAATATACTGTATACCTATACTTAAAATATATTACATTATATTATATTGTATCACATATTATATATCTCATATGTTATTCCATTGCACATTATACTGAGTCATTATATTATATTGTATTATATATATGCTATGTTATTTATATTACAGTTCAACTATTGAGATGTGCATGTATATATTGAGATGTGTATATTTTTACCGCTATAGAAATATATAGCTTTTTTTGTAATGTTGATTTGTGAAATAACTGTGTATTGCCAATTGCACTGTTCAAGGTTTCTTAATGCACAAACTTGAAAAGGAACTATTAAACTATGAAAAACACACTGACTGCCAGTTTCTCACTATTTGATGTATGCTCTTTCTCTTAATGATGGTCAATACGTAGTAACTAAAGAAGCACTATTTCGATAGTTTATAGATCTTCTCAGTATTTTCAAAGTGCACGAGCTGTGCAAGAAAGGTGCGCGTTTATCATAGACCCATGCACATGAATGACTGGCGATTTAACTAGCGAGATTCAAAGTAATGTAGAGGCAAATCTTTTTCACACACTTCACGTAGAGCATAAACCCTTGAATACTCCATGAAATTGGTTGCGAAATGTAAAAGGTTATCGTGATTTGTATCCAGATAAACCGCAGCTCCTGGCAACTTGCGGTTGTTTGACACGTTTGACAGACCTCTGACGTCAGAGAGCTCCTGTAACAATATGGCGGCGACGCGTTTCGCCGAGAAGCAGTGGAGGCGGCGTCTACCTATACATGTCTATGGTTGTAATGGTCCCCAAACCATTATTACTCAACATTTTTGGATTTTCTGGAGTGCGACTAGCTGGTCAGTTGCTTCATCCTTTCCTTTACAACAGATAACCCTCAGTCTATCAGAACTAGAAATAGTAGTTTAGGAAGCTCTGCTGTATTTGAAATGTATTAAACACAATAAAAAAAAAAGATTGCAACGTTATCTTAGTGAAACTCTTTAGTAAGCATGGAGAACCAAGCACTACGTGACTGTGTGACTTAATGACACAATTGGCAAAAGAACTGACACACAAAATACTAGGGATGAGAACCGATAAGATTTTAACGATTCCGGTTCCTTATCGATTCCTGCTTATCGAACCAATTCCTTATCGATTCTCTTAATTATATCGATTCTTATAATTTGGTAAGGGGCGAAAAAAGAGCACAAACGGGTTTTTTACATTAATGTTCTTTTATATAAATTTCTAGAATGTTTACATACACATTTAGATAAAACTTACATAACTTAAATAAAATGTGTTCTGTTTAATATAAACGTTCATACAAATAACAATGCTCCTTCCTTACAGAAGACGTAGCCTACTAATTGCAGCCTGTAACGATGACAGACTAGCAGCCTCTGAGCCCGTCTGATTTAGAACCTCATCATCAGCTTAATTGGATGGAAATGGAGATTATTTATAGAGCGAACGCTGGTTTGCACAATGAAAAAAATGGCACTAACAAAATCGCTGAATTTTCTGATCTGACATAGGCCTACAGCCCTTGTTATTGAGGTAAAGGACTGTATATTTTCTTGTAGGTTGCTTGGTTGTATTGCTAATAGCGAACTATTATGCTAAACGCTTCTAATAGCAATGTAGAGTCCACTACAAACACAATAACGTACTGAAACATAATTACTTGCATCATGTACAAACTAGGCACTCAGTATATTTAACACTAAGCTATTGCTGCCACTGAATTGGCTACGAGAAACGTATCCATATCGAACTGTCAAACTGAGGGAGCTGCACGCGTTGCTTGCTTCTTAACGGAGTCTTTTGTACAGCCTAACCCTACCCTAGGACCAACAGAGGGGAGGCAAGCACTGCACCTGCCTCTAGCCAACGGTTGAAAATAGAAGATTATACAGTTAAGCTAGCCTAGTTATGTAAGTTATATATAATATATGACAATGTCCAACATCGCCCATTCTGTTAAGCAATTCAATGCTAAGTTTAGTTATGGTTAACACGAAAACGCAAACGTTTGCTGATAACACACGAGTAACACCGTTATGACTTATGATAAAACATTTTGAGGAGTTTACCTTGGCAAGTAAGGGATGAAGCGCCGACGTTAGTTGAGCTGCTGCTGGCATCGAAAACATGACATTCTTGTAATTTTATACCATGTGTGCTCAGAGGTTACAAGTGACCGTGTTCGCATCCGTTCGGGTGAAATAAAGCCACACTTTAGATCGCTTCTGTTGAGTTGCCATTTCTGCTGCGTTCTGACTTTATTATAAGAGTTCGCGCATGCGCAAACGGCACAGAGACCCGTTAACAGATCCGGTTATGAATTTGGCTAACGATTCCAAAGATTCGGCTCATTGGGAACCGGTTCTCAACAAGACCCGGTTCTCGGTTCCCATCCCTACAAAATACACAAAATTGTAAAACATGAAGATATGTCTGATAATTTATTGATAATTAGAAGAGTTATTTTTCAGTAGTCCAACTCATTTAAACCTTTACCAACCACAATGCAGGCTTAAGACAAATGACAACTGTTACTTGCACATAACCAATCCAAATGATGTGACGTCTTTAACACGTCTCTTAATGCAGACCGGAACTATCCCCCTCTTTTGCTCCCACTGACATGAAATGTCATGAAGAACATGCCATGTAAAATCTTAGATACTGGACACTTTTGTCTACACTAAGGCTGAATCCCATTACACCCCTTAGCCCTACGCCTTTCCCCTTCCCCTCCGTTTTGCGCTTTCACGATCATTCACACCCCAATCCTGTAAACATTGCGCGAGTCCCTTTAAAAATGTCGGAAACAGCAGGAAAAGCATCACACAAATGTAAGTATTTTCTTTGTAATTCATGGTTTTAAAACTTGTTTGAGGAAATGTTGCATTGTGTAAACAACAGCTGCAGGCGCCATGTTTGTTTATGTCTGATGAGTGACAGCTGTCGCTCTCCGGTTATGTAACAGCTGACGCAGCGTACTGATGACGTACGTAATTGTTGAAGGGATATCCCAATTCGTAGGGATAGCGTTTCAAGCCCTTCGCCTACACCTACGTTATTGCTCCGTTTCAAAAGGCGAGGGCCAAGGGGTAGGGGTAAGGGTAGGGGTGGAGATTAGAAATGGGATTGGGCCTAAGACTGGGCTGAAGCTATTGTGTCATTTTGTTGGGTTATTTCAATAGTGGCAAGTAGTTCTGCGTAATTCAACTGCAGATTTAGTTGAGATTCTTGTTAGTGACAGTTTAATTCAGGTTAGCTTTATGTAAGTGACAGTTGGATTGATGTTAGTGACACTGCTAACAGTGTGATGATCAAATATCCCCATCTCTTCCACTCAGTGACGTGCCGTGAGGTTACGTCATTCCGATCTCTAGTTGTAAAAAAATAAAAATTAGAATGTATATATACATGTCTATGGTTTTTAAAATTGTCATCTGGCCAAAACTGAAAAAACGTTACGTTATGATAATTATGCGTCTCAATACTCAACTGACGTGTGAACCTAACTTTTACGAGGCTATAGGCCTACAGCTAAATGTACAACCGCTGTTCTAATTGAACTTTTACACCGTGTCAAAGAAGATATTAATAGTTACAAGCTAGCGTATGTAGCCCTCCCACCAATGATATGGCTCATTTCATTTTGTCTAGGGAAAGTATAACTATGGTTGTGGGATGCTAGTTTAAATGACCTTTTACCCAACTCGGACACAGCTTTGAATTCGCTGTTTAGAAAAAAACAATTACATATTTATTTACACAACAGATTAACATGCAAACAGTTAAACACCTCAGACATAGCACACAATACCAAAATGTTCTACTGGCCGGTATAATTTAAAGTTGGTGCACTTTAGTTGGAGCTGGTAACCGTCAATTTGAGGTGAAACAAAAGTAATCCACTCACGACTACCCGTATAGTTCAGTGGAAATCCGTTGTCCTCTTCTCCTGCGATCTACCTCCTCTTCTTCAGCGGATGCAGTCAGTGGCTAATTTAGCTCAGGATTAGCACCTAGTCTGCTCACAACTTTAAGGCAACTTTCCTGCACCAGCAGCCTTTAGCGAGGTTCGTGTTGCGCATGAATATGTAGTCCCGCTGGGAAACGTGTAACACTCCAATGCAAATGTCAACACCTTCTGTCCCGTCGTTTGAAGCAAAACTTTTAGCTTCGGCATTGGTCTCCCATTATTAATCATTTCACGTTTGGACTGAAAGTCCAGTTTTGAGAACTGCTTCAGCTTAGCAATAAAATCTCCCATTTTCGCCGTCAAGTAGAAGTGTAGAAGAAGACCAACGTCAGAACCAGCATATAGACAAGTGTGCTCTCGCACGCCCCCTTCATTGAGGCAAAGGTACTGTGTACCTGACCTACAGGATTTTTCAATAAGTTTTGAGCTCAACTCAAAGGTTCTACACATGCGTGTCGCATGCGTAAAACCCAGTTTGGAGCGATCACGCAATCCTAGGTGAGGCACTGCCTCCCCTGCCCATAGACACCAATGCTTCTGCCTCCGTTTGTATACTTTCAAAATCTACCAACATAAACTTTGAAAAACTACAACTGGAACTTGAATGAATGGGTTATAGAGTAGGTGTTCCTAAGAATTGGTTGCCTACATTCCTAGGAAGTACGCAATTTTATTTACCAACTTATTATTACCAACTTAAACCAATTCCAACTACACAGTACTTAGTTGAGTTGATGGATAATAGTGGAGGTTTTTCTTAGAATGTCAGATGTAGTATTTTTCTGTAATTACTTACTTATTACCTGTGGTCATTACCCAGTAATATACTATAATTTATCATGTATTTACCAAGTAAATATTTAGTAGTACTTAGGAGACTGGCTGTTTTCAAAACAAATAATGCAAACATTTCCTGAAACTACGGTTGTTCCCCCCCAGAAGCCGGGCTTGATAGAGAGTACATATATATTGTTAAAAATAGCATGAAACACTGGCTATCTGTATAGAAACAAACAGCGCACAGTCCGGATCCTGGTTTATTTGCAAAACTGAACCCCCTGACAGTGAACAATGCTGGATTAAACGGACTACGTACCGGGTCTATGTAGACTGTGTTAAACAGGGGGAGCTGCCACCATCTTGATCTCCAAATGCCTTGGGCCGCATCCACGGAGGGGTAGCTCCGACCACTCAGATCGGCACTGATCTGGGAGCAGAAAAGGGCATCAGATGCTTTGGGCTCAGGTCCATAAACCCAGAGGGTGTCAGGGGAGAGGACCCCATAAATCAATATCAGAGAACAGAGGGAGAACCCCTAACCACCGCAATACACATACACATACACATACACTCGAACACAAACACACACAAAGATGTGAAGCAAGGTCCAGCTACCACATATATTCACATAAATGTGTGTGTTGGTGTCTGTATAAGTAAATACACACACACACACACACACACACACACAAATATATATGTATGTATGTATACACACACATGCTGAGAAATATACAATATATACTTTGAAACACACAATGTTCACATGCATACACATTTAAAAAAAAAAGATCCCCAGACAAGGAGAGAAGAGGATGAGGGGGAAAAAAAGCTCTAACCCGGAAGAGGGGTTATAAATTAGGAGCTGTCAGTATTACAATGTATATTAATAGTCACACCTCTTTTTAATGAGTTTGGCATTGGCAGCTGAGAGGAAATACAAGTCATCATAGCACTGCTCATGCATACCCAGACGAAAGAAGCTATAATAAATCTTGTGAGAGCAGGGCTCACCATAAATATGTATCGCATAAGGCATCTGTTTTACATTCTGCATATAAATCAGTAGGAGTGCTGAATAGCAATGAATCAGCCGCCTGACGCTTGATTTGATAACAAATCGACTCTGAACTTGGGAGGGGATGAATTTAAAGCCCCCGCTGCCTGTCCCGGGGAAAGGATGCAGAGCCGGTGGGGGTGGGACAGGTGAGAAACCCCATGGGGTCCTTCTGCCTTGCCCCACTCATATTCCCGGCAGCGGGCTGAAATAGGGAAGCGCAGGGGAGTGGGTGTGGGTGTGTATGGGTGGGGTGAGTGACTCCTTAGCAGTCTGTTGGGAAGGTGGGGGGTTATGCTGCGCCCTGAACCCCCACTGTGTTATCACCACCTGGACTTGGTCCGCTGGCTAGCGCAGCCTATGGTCTCACCTCCACACTCATCAGGGCCAGGGTGGCAGTGAAGGGAGTCTTTGGCTAGGCTAACGTGGGAATAGCACTTACAGAAAAGGCAGTGCAGGCAATGATGGCTAGGAGTGTCTACTTTAAAAATACTGTTAAAAAACTGCCAGGGCTGATTTCCAGATAATATGCACAACACACAATAAACTCATGTACGTGATCTGACAATGTGTATAAATTATTCAATTATTTTCAGCTATGATTTAGCTGCTTCGACAACTATAATCTGAAAAAGCTTTGCTTGAAATGTACACCCAGCAACTCCCCAACATTCAGATTAGTTGGAAATAATAAACTAATTGTGTCTCCATACATCTACCGTAGGTGTGTCATGTTCTTGGCACGACAGCATTCTATGCCTTGTGATATATTTATATACTAAAGATGTGTACAGAGTGGAGCAACAGATCATCTGCTTTACAAACTTTGTGTGATAGCATGTTTATGCCACTCCATGGAAACCAGCATTGTAAAAGATATCTAACAATCAATAAGATAAAGGGCTCAACTGTCAATTGTGAATTAAAACTACAAAGAAAAAAAAGGAGTGAAATGAAATCTTTGATTTTGAAAAATTGTCTCCGTCGTAACGTGTGTACTGTTGCGATGAAAACAAGGCTTTTATCCTTTGAGAACAATACAGTTTTGCAAAGCCAGAGACATCCAAAAAAAAGAAAGAAAAGGTTGGTAAAAGTTCAACTTCATCTCTGGGGAAAAAATAAATCTGACGTGTAATTAGGCACTAATGTTTTCAAAGATGAACTAATGTGCTCTAATAAGTCCTCATCGTTCCTTGAGTTGAACGGCAACCAACAGAGTTGGAATGAAATCGAATCCAAGGTTCCACATGTGGAGTACAGAAAGAGAGACTTCCTGTGTGCTGGGATGGTCTGCACAGGGGTGTGTCAACAGCCAAACAATTGACGTTTGTATGTATGCACATGGTGCTTGTATGTGTGCATTGGGGTTTGTGTATTAATTTGCGCATGTTTTTGTGTGTCATCAAGAGACAAAGAAGGCTGCAGACACACACACACACACACACACACACAGAGAGAGGGAGAGAGAGATAAACGTGGGAAGATTATTGTGAAAAGCAGGGAGAAATAATCATCTGAGGGAACTCAAATGGGAGCCCACTCTCCTCTCCTCAAACATACAAATGATCTTGTGTTAACAGCTGGGCTCCAACATCTGTCTGCAAAGTCACATGCCCGGGGAAGCAGATGCTCCAACTGCCAGTGCTGATTGCACTCTGCATTGCCCTTGGGCAGGGGCGCGGGAAAGGTGGGCCTCTTCCCGTACATGTAGCATGAGGACATCACTACATACATGACTGTATGACCAACAGGGCCACTGTGGCACGGAACTTGTATGTGTTAAGTGGAAAACATATAAAATATGATGATGCAGTAATGGTCACTTTAAATAGGTGTTTGATGTAGGTACATTGACCCTACAAATGAATATTTTTGGTTGGCGGCGTTCAGAGGTTAACACTGAACGTTGGATTTGCCAGCGGGTCTGTTAAGTTACAGTTACGCAGCTGCAATGAGCAACTCTTACATTTCCATTTGCAATTAAATCACAGTCAATATTTGTGTTCCTGGGCATTGTCAGCAATATTGACAAGAGTTTCTCATGAAAAACGCCTGCATATCAATGACAGTGTTGGGGCTATTATGACTGTAATTTATGTGAGCAAAAAACATCAAGGGCTCCATTTTCCAACAATGATTTCAGCTCCTTCATTGTGTACTTCTTTGTTAAAAAAATAAAATCTGTATTTCCAGTGCCAGAAGCAACGCACGGAGGAGATACAGGGAGCATAATCCATCTTCAGTGTGGGGTTAGGGGGGCGGTGAAAGTTGACATGCATTATGTTGCTTTAATAATCAGATAATAAACATCTTTCTCATCAAGTCGAGCCAAACAAAATCATAAGGCAGGGGACTGCAATTTACTTTCTTTGACCCTTTTATTGATTACGCTATGGCTGTTACACAAATATCAAAGTAATTATTGATTGTGGGGTGAAAAAAAGAACAGTTAGATCCATAACAGCTTTACAGAGAGAATGTGTGTGGGTGGGAGAGGCTACGTGACTGGGAATATTTGTGTTTGTCCATGTGTGTATGCATGTGAGGGCATCTTTCTATTTGCATGTATGTATGCATATAGAGACGTGGGCATGTGTGTGTGTGTGTGTGTGTGTGTGTGTGTGCGCGCGTGCGCACGCAAGTGTACATAAGAATGTAAGGGAGGAAGTTTGAGTTATTGTGTGCATGAGTCTCCACACCTGTTTTTATATGTGTGTGTGTGAAAGGTTGAAATAAAAAAGCCTGTGCTGTGGTCAAGCCATCTCAGTCTGCAAACAACTCAGCGCAGGGACACGATTAGATGTATTAATTACCCAGGCTGGGCCTGAAGTGTGTTTGGATACGCACCCTCAGCAGTGGGGCGGGGGTGGATGGGGGGTGAGAGAGCCAGGAGAAACGTTCGTGGCAACAACAACATCAGACGCACCCGCGCAGCCCCGTCAGGGGAGCCTTCCCTCACTCACTCCCGTGCCGAGGCGAGCCGTTTGTTTTCCTCAGACACTTAACAAGCTGCTCTCGCCTCTGGGCCCTGCCACGGCTTATGGGGGAGAAAAAAAACTACCATCTCTTGACTTTCTCAAAGCCAAATCACACAAACCATAACTCCTACAAGCTCTCGCACCCCAAAAGTAAGCAAGCGATTAATGGAGGCAACGGTTATTGAAAGGGACTGCTATCAAACTATTCAGGGGATGTTAGAATCATCGCCTGCAATCGCTGTTGAATGGTATCCAACGCTCACTCCCAGGAGATACATATTCTGCCTGTAAGACTGATAAATCACAGCTTAAATATGAGGCTGCACAAGCCCGAGGACCTGTAAACCTTTTAAAAATGAAAATGAATGTAAACTGTGTTTCAATCAATATTATTCAGCCGAATCAAGATCAACTTCCCTTAGATTTTAATCATCACTTTCTGTAGGCACTTCCAAAACCCATGTCCCACCTGGATCCACAGAAGCCCACACCTACAGAACCAGCCTTTGGCAATGTGCACCGTTTCCCAAATGACAGACAGAAATACTGCCAAATAGAGTCTGTTTTCTAGTCCTTTGAGTTCTTATTATGTACCTAACCATATGTGAGTTGTAGCACATTTTCATAAATTTCAGTGAATGTCTTCAAAATAAATTCCGTAATATACTACCCAAAGAAATGCTGGCAGTGTAATATAAAGCGGATGTTTCCAATAGGCCCATGAATGATTGTATTTATCCTGCAAGTCAACAACTCGGAAGCAAGTCAACTTCACATCATTTTTAATAATATTTTATTTATTTAGTGTCATTGCCTTTGTTAAAACTAGGGCTACTATAAAAAGTCTAAATACTCAAAGTGTGGGCTAGTTCACTTAACCTCAGTTCAAGCAAAGAGGCATTCATAGGTTTTCATCATGGTGAGGGAGAAAAAGAGAAAGAAACAAAAAAAAACTCATGGGCAGAGATGCATGAATAAAGAGACAGAGAGAAGCCAAGCAAAAGAGATGGAGGGAGATCCGGTAGTGGCGGTAGAGTTTTTTTTTCTTTTCGCCGAGGCTTTGATTCACACCTGCGAGCTCGCCGTGGCAGTGCGTCGGGCTGGGGTCGTCTGCTGCTCGGCGGGAGGATTTGGGGATGATTAATTGCGCTGTCGGCCGAACGGGCCTCTCGCAACAGCGGGATCCTCTGCATATGTAAATACAAGCAGTCTCAGCTCAGCGCAGAGGAGCAGGATTAACAAAACGACTCGGCTCCCGGATCCCGACCGATACACCAATCTTTTCTATTAGCACTGACAACCCACAGGCGTGCCGAGAAATCCCACAGCCCTTTTTCGTCTTCCCAAATAAAAAACACATTAAGGAACAGGCATCCCTCATCCCTCAAAGCAAGCAAGACGAGGCCTGAAAACATGCTTAAAGAGGCTCAACATGATGTTAACAAGAGCGCCACTGTCTTCCTGCATGGATGCTTGTGTTAGGTGTTGTACTGATCAGAAAGAAAAAAAGACATAAAAGTCTGAACTTGGAATACTTCCGCTGCCTTCTTCCCCCTGCCTATAGAGGAGCTGCCTCTAAACACACAGCTCTGGCCCAGTTCTGGAGATCTGATCACTGATCAGCAATGATATGAAGCAAGATGTGCAGCAGATTTGTTTCATGTTGCTAGGCTAAGCGTATGTACAAGGAGGAATAGAACACAGTTTCCTCCTGACCTTCTGATCCATACTAAAAATGTAATCCAGCTCAAATAAGGTAATCTGCCTCAGGCACTTTGCCAGAGAGTCCATGTGGGATGTACACTGCATGAAAAAAAAGAGAGAGCGATGACACAAAGCCAAAGGAGACATCTCACTTTGTCAAACTCTGTGAAAGACACAGACTATCAAGGTTAGAAATATATGCTATTCAGAGATTCATGCGTGTGCTTATGCTGTGGATTCCGTTCACAGGAACAGCACAAGTTTTGACAAGCGGTGATGTCAGGGGTTAAAGGAAGAAAAGCCATTCTATGTCTGAAGGAAACAGAAGGCGGGAAAAAGTGTACAGTTCTCTTCTTTTTCCCCTTTAGCACTGAATATATTAAATCTGCATGCATAACTTCTTTTGTCTTCCGATTTGTAATTCAGGTAACGAATCAAAGCCTTTCGGCACAAAATTACACATGGTTTTGCAAAGTCCTAATTAAAGGGCTCTAAGTTATGAGTGCTGTATACTGGGAACGTACAGTCAATAAATTAATCCTAACTGCTTTTGGTCCTCCCTTAACCTGCACTTTGTGTACAGATTCCACCTCTTCTTTAAGTATGAATTAAGGGATTTCTTTATTCCCTTAATAGCCCATTCATTTCTCCGGAATATATCCCCCGAGTCCCCATCACTCCTACAATTATTCACTTTGACCAAATGTCACCAAACTAAGTGTGTGAGCTGCTGGAAGGAGATCATTCTCTAGATCCGGCCTCACTACAGAGGAGCATTTCTTATACCACCGGCACACTTTTTACCTTTCATGGTATTGATTGTGCGGGGAAGGGATAAATTATATGTTGAGGTTTTAAGAAGAAGAAAGAAAGGAATAAACCCGAGGATGTTATGATTTCCGTGGCTCTTTCATCACTGGGATACTTTTTTCCTCCTGACGTGACCTTTTGAAATCCCTGTGAAACTACAGACACCCCAGAAGTAAGAGATACCACATATTATCACTTTTTTCATTTTGTGTTTTTTCTTCCCTCCCCCTTTTCTTCCTTTCTCTCTGGAATCTATACTTCTTCTTGGCATTTGGAAAGGTCAGACATGTGTTGAACATCCCAGCAGCTAATGTCTGCAAAACTTTTCCCTTTTGTTGACAGAGGGAAATATGGTTGAGTGCACTCTCTTCACAGTCAATCAATTTGTTATTAAGGGCAGAACTTTACAAAATCCTCGTCAGACATGCAGTACCCAGATAGATAGACAGACATGTTACTGATTAAGAATGATACTTAAAATTGAATGTATTAATTGAGTTAATGTTCAATTAAATTAATGAATAATGCCAAAGTCAGTTCACTATCACCATTTGCTCCTGTAAACAAAGTCATTGTGGTGTCTCCACAGAAATTAGCAGGTCAATCCTGAACAGCTAAAAAGTAAACTTACAATAATATCCAGTTTATACAATGATAAGCAGGGTAAAGAAACACAAGCTGAGCATGACGTCTTCCTGGAGTAGTCTTGTCTGGTCTTGCATCCTGAGATACATACAGTATACAGACGGAAGCAATTGTTTCTGTCGTAGAACACAACTGTTTGCTCAATATTTGTGTTCGGTGGATTAGACCATATGTTAACACTGAGCAATTTGCAACTCAGCAGCGGTTTGCCCTTGAACTGGGCTTATTGGAGCCGCATGTCTTCCACTGGCAATGCAGGGGCTCTCTCATGAGCTCACACAACACACAGAGAGAGAGAGAGAGAGAGAGAGAGAGAGAGAGAGAGAGAGAGAGAGTGCCAGACTAAAGACTATCACGGGCTAATACAAGGGTTGGAGGGAAGGGCTGGGCTGCAAGGCTATGAATTACAGTCGTAGGGAATTTCATTTTCTTTATGGTAACTCAACCTCACCTTCACCCTCAAGGTCACGCCGGAGCCAAACACAGAGGCTTCTCTTAGCTAGTATAACTCACCCCTCTGCTCGGAAGCAAAGGTCAACGCACGGGACACACACATATTCAAAAATCCACCCACTGCACACCAGCGGGATTGCCTTCGTGAATCTAGAGAATGTGGCTACCTCATATGCACATGGAAACATTTTCATACAATAAATATATAGGTTTTATTTTTATTCAAAAATGTTTACATGTTAGAATTACACTGAAATTCCACAGGATAAGTAGTCAAAGTCATTGATTGCTCTGTTTAGGGCATTGCACTGTCTCACTCAAGAACCTTTTGTGCTGATGAATTTGCCAACGAAAGGTTCCTAATATAAAAAAAAGGTTCAACATACAGTGTTGAGGGTTACTTCGCCCCGTAGATGTGATCACATAATTAATTTTGGTGCATGGGTGCCAGGAGAGAGGACTTGGCTCAGTCTCAGCCTGCCTCCTCCTATATGGCTGTTATAAGAAGCCAACGCCGAGGGGAATGCTTATTATAAAAGCGCTGTCAGTCAAATGATTCAGCTGCAGATGTTTGTATGTACTGGCTCTCCACACGAAAGATCCTGCCCCGTGTTCATATGTGGCCTTTTATCAAAGGATCACAAACACCACGTCTCTCCTACAAATTGCCAGTATATAACATAAACCCTTGAACTGCCATGTTTAAGTTCAGATGTGCCAATATGCTGGAATTTTGAATCGGATGCTGTGTAATCCATCATGGCTGTTTACGTTTTCCTCCTGAAGAAACCGGTGCTTTCTCTTCGATATGAACTTCATAAGACCAACTATAATGTCAACGAATGACCCTTCAATGCTTTGAAAAGGAGCTAATAAATAAGACGTGCACAGTCCCGTGTCCTCAGACGCCGCCATTTATTTTTGCGTGATTTAAACAAAAAGCCTTCCCGCGACCATGAACACGCAAACACGCTATTAAATCAGTGATTCTGCTTAATGTGACAGTTTAGTATTAATTAGAGCCGTACGGTCTATATAGTTTAACACACTATTATTGATCACTGGCTCCACTTAACTGGCCCAGCCTGCGAAAACCTGAGTTAGTTAGTGGCTCTCCAGAGTATGGCCACTTTAGCAATGTGCCACTAAATGCATTATATTCTCACTGCTCCATCTCTCATACGCCCGTCTCACCCCAGGAGTCTGAACCAAATGCATAATTTAAAAGGTCCTTAATCTGCGATGGCATTCCCATTTGGTCGCCAGCAGACTGCACTTTATGATGTCAGCTTTCTTCCACAAAGGTCAATAGCAGTTTTTCCTCCCTCTCTCCTCTCCTTTTTTCCCACTCCTCTCTCCTTTCCTCTTTCCTTCCGTCACCTGAACGAAACTGAGGCGGAACGTGTCTGTGAGGTCTGCCGTAATGCATTTTATGGGATGGAGTCCTGACACCGCGTGACATCATAACCTTCAAAGAGGTTCTCTTGGGGATTCAGTTAGTCTCCAGTGTCAGTTTTACATTTTTGAGGTTTTCAGGTTAGAGTATTTGAGCCTTGTGTCCCCTGTTCTCTGAATTCAAATGCGACCCCTTTGCAGACTGTGATCTGAATCTGTACCATTGTACTGGGCAAAGGACTGTTAAGTATGCCATTTGTAAATGCAATTTTTCTGTATCCCAGATTCAGAAGTATTTACTGTTTGATTAGTTGAACAGAGCAATGGAACAAAACACAACACACACACACAAACACACAGTGTGTAAAGTAAAAAAAAAAAAGAAAGAAAAATGCAGAGTAGATTTCCCTGTACCTCATGAAGATATAACGTTTTTTTCTTTTTAACTATTCCTCAGTTTAATATTCATTGCTTCTCATAATATGAGCTTCTCATATTCCTCTCTCTTTTAGATCAACTGAGGAGCTAATACACCCAATAACACCCTCAAGTCTCTCTC
Organism: Sprattus sprattus; assembly: GCF_963457725.1. Lineage (NCBI taxonomy): Eukaryota > Metazoa > Chordata > Actinopteri > Clupeiformes > Clupeidae > Sprattus > Sprattus sprattus. Next base: position 21,204,385 of record NC_137926.1, read on the forward strand.
CAAGTAAAAGACCGTGCACCTCTGTGTCCCTCCTCTCTGATCCGGGCGTTCTCCCCCGTCTCTCTCTGAGCAGATGTGTCAGACTCTGGGTGAGATCACTACGTGCCCAGAGGACGGTTCCAGTGGAGCCGGCTCCCAGCGAGCCTGGTGCAGGCCCCGCCTGAAACACAAGTCGCCCGCCGTCTATAAATCTGAGGCGAGGGCTTCAGGGCCCCTCTGAGAACTCGGCGGCAGGGGCTGCACTGAAAGGACATCTGATGACACAAAAACTCCATCACCGAGAGAATAAAAAAGACATCACCTCGCAACAAGCCGGTGATAAAGGGTTCCTGGGCACGGGCGAAAATTAAGACTCGGTAACAAGGTCCTGGGCTCCCAGCCTGACAACCATTTTCTTCGATATTTATCATCCCGCCGTGCCATTGGCTATTACGTGTGAACTTGCTGTCCCATGGCAGGCTGGGAATTTATGGGTGCTCCATTATTAGGGGATTGTACGGCAAGAAGAGAGGGGGAAGCGCTATGGTTTTCTGAGGATGTTACGATCGCCTACTAGATTATGGCACTTGACAGGTTTGTCATCCCCGTGCACTGATGTGCTCTGTAGAGTGTTCTGGTATCATTAGCTTCAGTGCTCCTAATGTGTCTGCTCTCCTCAGAGGCAAGACAGGTCATATATTGTGCAAATAGGTGGACAGGAGCTGAGTGCTGGAGATTACTGGGGAAAAGCTTGGCTACCCGGGTTTGTTTTGCACAGTTCAGTGAGAACCATGGTAGCGGATTAGAATTCATTGCGGTTCAAGTTTCCCATTATTGTGACATTTATTTAAACGATACACATATATATTTTTAACACAGCACAATATAATTTAACCATTCAGTTACACGCTACTACGGGGAAAAAAGAAGACTTGGTGATACCTTCATACATTCTTACATTACAAACATTTTTTCTTCACTTCTGACATGCATGTTCTTTTCCAGCTGTTTGATGAAGACAATGTTTCATGTCCTCTGTAAGTAAAATTTGTGTTTCTCCTAATGGACGACAACAGGTTAACTGCTTTGACATTTTGCCACTTAGCTGCCACTGTTTAAAAAGGGTGTCAGCACGAGGTCTTGTCAAAAACAAGTCTGTGACCTTCAGTAACTTCATATTTTCACATTAGCATCAGTGTGTGTTTCCGGCATGAACTGTGACACACTGCTAAGAGCTAATGGCATATTTCTCAATCCATGCCAACTCCCATCACCTCGCTTTGTCAGTCGGATACATCTGGGCTAGATAACAGTTAGCATCCCAAGGACTGGGGGCTATGGAATTTGAAACTCAGCAGAAACCACCAAACATTACACTCCTGAATTAAAACCCGATATTTATGAAAATGTATTTATTCATAACTGTAATGGTATTCATGCTCACAAAAAATGTGTCCTTAACAAGCTGATATTAATATTATTAGTATAATATAATTAATAATTATGAATGCTGTTAGTGTTAATAACACTTCTACTACTAGTAATAATAATAATTGTGGATAATTGGGAACAAATGGGCAACTTCTATCCAAGCCCTATTAAGGCTAAAAACTAGCCTGTGCAGCTTCCACAATCACAGACACACACACACACACACACACACACACACACACCCACACACACACACACACACACACACACACACACACACACCTATGTCCTCCTTGAGCCATGAAGGATGTCAAGAGTTGCCAAAGACAGTGAGCGGGGCTACTGGAAGTGAAGGCATTAGGTTCGGGGGAATGATTTGTGAGAGCGGGACATGCGGACGTGATGGCTCCAAGTGCAAAGCTGCATAAAATGGGTCAAGTGCTCGTTATGTAATGAGCCATGCTAAATGAGACGAGGTCTCCTAGTAGTAGAACAGTGGGGGGGTTTACAAGGCGGACAACAGGCAGGAGGAGTACAGAGATGACAAAAAACCCACTCAGCTGAAGCAGTCAACTCTTTTTGGGGGAATTTTAAAAGTCAATCTCTTCACTCTCGCTCGCTACTAATACTACTTAACAGAATATATGTAAGAAATTGGTACTTTACTATCGCAAACCCTGTGAGGTATAACTGATGTTATACCAAAAAAAGGTTTATATAATGCAATCATGCAACATCACAGGAAGCATTTCATTAGAGGTAATACCACAAAAAAAACTATTTTTAAGAACTGATACTGAAGACCAGGGCCAGTGGCAGGCACTGGTTCCTACTGGAATATTCCCCTACATGTTTGTGGCCTGCGCTAGCCAGCCGGGGGCTCACCCATCCGGGCCCCCCTCTCGCGGGTGAATCCACTGGCAAGATCCCCGGAGCTCTGATGGAAAGTATGAGATAAGGATCCGCTGAGAAGAGGAGAAACGGCTGTCCCGAATCTGGCCAGGGAAATTAAACCAATTGAGGAAGTCGCTATTTTTCTGGGCCTAACGTGAGTTATAGGCCAAGACAGGGGGTGTATATTTTTGTTAGGATGGAGAAGGGAGTTGAAACGAGCGAATATTGCTGAAAGAGCGGCGCTCGCATTCAGGCGGAGACAAAGGCTGGAAATGAAATAACTTCCTTTCCTCAGGAAAACACTGTTGCTCCTGACAGAATAATAGCGCTAGAGAAGAGGGAGAGAGTTGGCCAACGCTAGCCCACAAACACAGGAAACGCTCCAGCCGCCTGCTCAAGCTGTTAAAAGCACACGGACACACGCACGCAAAAAAAAAACCACACACACACTTGCACAATCACATACACACACACACACACACAAACAGGGTAGCAGAGGATCACACACAGAGACTTAAACAGAAAGTCCATTTGCACATGCAACTTCCCTGAATCACACACACACTGTGTCCTCTGCTGTTTTGGATACAATTATAGGATCCTCTCATTTTTCCTGTTTCTATGCAAAAAAAAAAGATAACAATTCCCTGACAGCCTTGCGGTTTTAACCGTAAGTTGGAAGTTTGTTCATGGGGGGAGCACAGCATCATCCTTGAGGTGAGCCAGTATCCCATCTATTCTGACTTCCCATCTGGCACATTCATTTACTGAAGGGAAACTAAACTGGTTATGAAATATATATGTTTTCTTTTTCGCCAAATGTCCAGAGTAGTTTTAGTAGTTTTAATATAAATAAATAAAAATAATAAAATAAGCAAAAGATGGTCAAACTCTAAAACTCTGCAAGTCCTTTTTTTCTGACTGCATGAGTGCATGAAAGAAAAAACTACATGGAAGAAAAAGAAAAACACAGAAATAATCAATAAGTGAATCAGAAAAAGAGAATCTTTATCCACACTTTTAATAGAGTTCATCCTAACCATCCACAAGCATTTTTTAATCAAAACCAATTACTACCTATACCTTGTCCGACACATTGACACATAATGGAATTTGGAAAAAGGAGAAATTACATGCAAAATGTCGCTCACCCACAAAGCGAATTGGCTGAGCACCTTGGAAAGGACTTTTTTGAGAAGAGGAAAAAAAAACATCATCATGAGCTGGAAGACAGAGTGTATTACACTTGGGAGGACAAAATTATATTCTAGCTGGCGTTTTGTTTCACAGGGGCCCTTTTTCTTAACCTTTCCTCTTACTGTGGAGGCCGAGACCTTGGAAGTCAGGTCCCTATTAGGCAAATAAGGCCTGATAAATCTTTGGCACATCTTTAATGAGGACTCAGGAGTCGAGTGCTGTTAATTAAGAAAGGTTAACCAAGATGTGAGTGGTTATCTCCCCTCATATTTCACCGGGCTAATTTCTCTTGGTCGTCTCTGGCGCTTGCGCCCCGCTGATGTAATGCACTTATCTGAGCAGGAGTACACCCTGATCACCCCGCCTCTTTAGTGCCACTGCCCACAGAATGCATCCATGCTATGCCAGAGCCTGCTGGGCTCACCGGCTACTGTAAACTCACGAGTCACATCCCTCACAGTGCGGCCTTAAGATGTGTCTGCTGTTTGATGCACCCCTCGTGTCTTTGAGTCAGAACTTCAGAAAGTCTTACATTTGTTCTGTCAAAAACAGAAAATATATAAATAAATACACAGCCCAAGGCAAGTGGCCTGTATAGCATTCCTCCATTTGCCTGAGCTGTCAATACACTCAAACTGTAATTGTGAAACAAACCTGCACACACAACAAGACTCATTGATTGGTCAATAAATTATAATTCTCAAGATCGTGGTGGCCTGTTGAAGTTAATCACTGTGTTAACATAAAAGCATAGATTACAGCATTCTACAATGGAAACACTTAAACAACAAAGATTTTGCAATTAGTTTATCGACTGGGAAAATAATGTCCATTTAATCCTGTAGCAGGTTAGGTTCCTTTGCATGACTTAATTAAGTCAGTGGCCTGTGTAATCAATATCTATTTGAAACATTGCATATGAAGAAAAGAACAGTGTAGTTTCTGATCCAGTGAACTGTACTTATATTGTATTTCTGAATAGTACCATCCCTAAATGTCCCTTAGTGTCTGATGTAATTGGGGCATACTCGCTTTGCTTTTAATTTAGAGCAAAACTGTGCAACCATTAACTATTATTAATGAAAGTCTTTAAAGTGTGACTTGGGAGATGGGCAGGTGCTTATGTGTGTGTGTGTGTGTTTGTGTTTATATCGAGGAGGAGGTGCTCTATGTCTTCTTTGGGCATAATCTTTAAAAGCTGTTTTCAATCAAGCAAATGATTCCTCCCTTGCAATATGTTAATGCAGGCCTGATTTATCAGTGTAGTAAAAGTTAATTACCATATGTTTGTGAGTCCCGTAAGATGAAGTATTTAATGTTTATAACTGGGATTATTAAAATGTCCAGACTCGATTACAGGAGGCTCAATTTTCCACACTAGAGCTAATTATGCTCTTAAATCAAACATCCTTATCAAGAACTCTACCAGACACTTGCATAAGCTAACTACTCCATACCTGTACTGCGTAACAGTGATGTTTCCCACAAACACCATGTATGTTCTCGTGAGAATCACAAAGATCATACACAAAGAAAAACTACATGAATACAACCCCGTCTGTGCGGGAAAAAAAAAGTTTTCCATCTTAGTCACCATCTGAGGATGCCAGGTAATCTCTTCAGGATCTAAAATGCTTCACAATGCCAGGCCCCCTTTTGGACAAATTTAGAATCCTGTATTGGCCTGTTAACCTGACCTTATTCTTTTTTTTGTGTGCAGCGGTTTAGCTGGCAGGGTTTAATTGTAGACAGTGTTTATGGACGCAGAGGTTGATGCCTGACCTGTGCGGGTTATCGTTTCCATATACCCAAGTTTCCCCTGTTCCAGCGAATCAATTGTCTGGTAATCTCCAAGTCCAGCCTTCAATTGTGAGAAAACGTATCCATTACAGAATACCCCTTTAATAGCTTGACCCAGTGGTGCTTTTTCTCATAAGAAGAAAAGAGAGGTTACTACACAGAGGGGCCATTCTAATAGGAAGGAAGGTTGATGCATTTGTTCAGCAAGCCACTTGGCTTAGGTGAATTGTTTGAAAGGACATCAGTCTGAACCTGTCTAGTTTAACCGAGGGAAACTGCATCATCATCAACATGCACTGCAAGCAGGACAGTTTTTTTCCCCCTAACATGAACACACAGTTTCCACAAGGCTGCAGCCGACTAAAAGGAGAGTCCCCCCCAACTCCCACGACAACTAAATGAGCACGCGTAGTCCCCACAGCATGCAGTATTAATATGCAATTCCAATCAGGTGCTTAAAAGGGCAAATGAGAGGCTTCTTATGCAGAGAGCTGAAGATAAACTGTATCTCTGCTTCGGTATCAGGTGCCCCTGCCCGTTTTGTGAAACAGATCCAACATTTGTACAGTGAGAACATTGTTCTACTGACTTAATCCAATGGCAATGCAATTACCGCAACCTATACAGTACGCGAAGACACAGACCTATTATGTGACCCGATTAACATTTTGATGGACGAAATTAACAAATCTGTCTCAACAAGGACTCAGTTAGCATTCAAAACATTGTCCGTGTATCAGGGGACCTTGCAACATCAGGCATTGTTAAATAAATATAATATATATATATAATATTAAATATATAAAATAGTTTTGTGCGTTTCGTGGGTATTTCATTTTAGTCTCATCAGGTAGCCCAATCAAGGGAATCATATTCAATACAACAGCATAATTAAAAATTCATTGAAATAACAACATTTAGACGTCATTAGAAATATTTCAGATGTCACCCTTTCATCACAGCATTAAGGGCATATGATAAAATATCAAACATATTTGTGCTGCAGAGTATGATATCTGAGGCTGAGGTGAGGAATTGTCTGAGCTTCGACTTGCGTTGTGTGCGGATCAATGATCAACTGTCCCTGTAAATATCTAAGGCAATTTTCTCCACATCCAACACACCCCACTTAGCTTGACAGAATCCATCATAAATTTATTTATAGTTTGTGCATTTTGCTTTGGGGCCTCCGGTGCGAGTGCTCCGCTGACAGCACTGATTAATGTGTAACTCTGAACACATACAGCATAATTTCATTATCTTAATAGTCAGCATTTAACAATTAAATCATTCCTTTGCACCGTGGCAGGTCTCCCTCCAGAAAACTGCAAATAGTTGTCTTTCTATGGTCCAAGGCTTGTCTGAAATGAAACAGAATTAAGTCTTTGAACAATTAAAAAGCTCTCTTAGAATGCTAAGCCACTCCGGTTCTGAAGAGAGGCTGGCTTCGGGTTATGGTGTCGACACGAGTCATATAGATCAGTCGGTATCATCAAAGGGTACTCCAGCTGGAGCCGAGTGTAAGTCTGATATAGCATTGATAAGGGCTCGGCCCATTCCTGGACTATCTGCTATGTCTGCTACAGGCACAATGTCAACTTCTAAGGCTCAGTAAGCAGTAAAAATGCAACTTCAAAACAAACATTTCTACAAGAAACTGCAGGTAACTTATGTGAGCACACATAAACGTGGCGTGACAGAAAGTTGGAGTGCATTTCAACAGTCTGTTTTGTCCCTCCACGGGTCTCGTCTGCGTTACCCCTGTGCTATGAGATCACTTGTCTTTTTGCATCACGTGTCGTGTAGAATGATGAGCCGTTAACTTGGTTAAGAGGATCACTGGGAGCTTAATGTGATCCATTAACTCAGGGATGCCAAGGTTCATGCGTCGGTCAGGGCGTACATATTTACATCTGCCCTCCAGGAATTCATGTAAAAGGACTTTGGTCGCTATCCAGCAACAACACATTTGACTCCAACAAGGAATTGGCAATACAATTTAATACCGCTGCAATAGTCAATAAACCTGGCCTCTACAAAGTTCCAAAGAAGTCCTATCAAGTTCAGAACCAAATTAAATAAAGCACGGTCACAGTTAAAAAGCTTGCTCACAAAAAAAGCGTTTGCCATAATTTCATGTCTTTTTCTACTAAATAGAAAGAATATTTGTACCTCAATATGACTGGTTATTGTTTCAACGTATGCTAAAATCAACATTTGTTAATTTTTCACACCTTATGATATGCCCAACATTTCTGGCCTTTTTGTCTCATGATAAGTGTCACATGCAAACTGCTGTTCATCTTCTGAGACTGAAACTTGATCTGCCTAATGAATAAATGTATATTTTATGTAAAACAGCCTCTTGGCGAAGATTGATGACCTCAGCAAATTCTGCACTACTGTTGGAAACCAATCACACAACACACTTTTAATAAGACACACAGTGCTTTCCTTGAAGCTATGGAAGGTGAAATATAGTCACATTGGACTGACTTCAGCGAGACACTGTGTGGATGATTTAGAGACTTATAAATGAGGAATAAACATCTAAAACCGTCCCCTGAAACCCTTTTGGTATGGATCTCTCAAAGAGGAAAGCATCCCGTGGCACTTCATAAAACCAGGTTGAATTTTATATTTTGCCAACTCACACTCCACTGGACCTCAAATGCACCCCCTGTTTTGATCGCTTCATTTGAATTCTGTGTAAAATTATCGGAGTGTTTTATAGGAGAGTGCGATTGCACGTGAAATGATAAGGTTATATTTGGGTGCTACCTGATGTACAAAACCTTGTCTTTTATGTGATGGCTCAATGCCAACCTGCAATCATGGAATCAACACAGCATAATAGCCATTTTGGAAAGTTAAATACAATTAAAGCTAATAATAATAAAGTCAACATTCAATTTCACTATGTACAGTACTCAGAAACTGGCATATGCTTTTCAAAGAGACTGGAAATATGTATCATATTGTGGCATTATTGTTGACTATAGCCAGAGTGTAAATGCTGGAGTCATAGCACGTTCTACCATTCATGGCCACCCTGGATATAAAGTAGAACATTACACAATGAAACTTGTTTTGATGCATCTTTCCTGTGTGTTACTGCTGTAATGCTTTTTTATTTGACATATGGTTAAAGTTGACCTATCTGAAGGCATGATAAACAGTGTTCTCACATCAGCTGCGAAGTTTAGCAGTGGCACTTCAGTGACACTTCATTATACAGAAGCAGAGATGCCATCTATGTTAGAAGCTGAGCAACCTTTTTCAGACTTCACATTTTGCACATCACACTCTGGAATTCAAAGAAGCCATATTCTAGTAGTTCTTATTCTGAGCCATAGCAATACTCTATTTGTACTGATAGGATGTACCTACTGTGCCAGTGAAATTCATTGAAAAAGAATTACCTCTACCTAGAACTGTGCAGAACCTCTGTAAGAACGTAAACAGTCCCCTGTCTATTTATGTCTGTTTCACGTCCTCAGTTGACTGGATAAGCTTGACAACGTTTGTATGTCAGCAGGGTAAAGGGATCTAAGCACAACCCTAAAGACGTTCATCCCTGCTTACTGTACTGTATTATTACGGTAATAACGCCAGGTCCCGCTGGGTGGCTTTGATGGTTCTAGCTTTTGGTTGCCCAGCACAAACACAAAGGCCACAATAGACTTCTGGCACAGAAAGCTGCTGGTTCTGGAATACGGAAAGAGTTTAACGCAAAGTGGTCACTCCTTTTATCAAACATGCTAACTCCAGAAGCATAGCATCGCAAAATGTCAAAATGTCAGTATTTCAAAATATGAACTAAACAGATGTAGCTGCTCTGCCATATGAAAAATGTATGTTATATCAAAAGTGTGTTTTGCAGGCTAAAGCTGCAGTAGAAATAATACGATCTGTACATGTTCCTGGGTGGGAAGAACAACAAAAAACAGCATAGATCACAGATCCAGTGCAGTCCAGTTTACTCCACTCAAGACAACAAATGACAATGGCGTCCACTCTGAAGGATTTTCACTCTACAAGTGAGGTGAGGGCCAGACAAGAGGGAAATCAGAGATCTCATCGCCCTTCAGTGGAGCCAGGGAAGTGACCAAGCTGATGGCAGATAATACTCACTGGGTGTAACGGTAACAGTAATACTGATATGTTTGTTTGCACCATTCTCAGTATTCCGATATTTGACCAGAATACAATTACAGGGAATGCATTGTAAAGAATTTAAATCTCAGCAGCCATTACTCTCCCCAATGGCAGACCCTTCGTTTCTGCAAGTACACTGCAGTTTCCAGCATTGCATAAGCACTGGATTAATTCATCATCATAAACACACCTTCCATATAGAGTAGATTTGCAGAGTATACTGACAGATTTACTAAGAAACCCGTATCCAAAAGAGTTTTCACAGCAAAAAAAAAAACCCAAACATTTATTTTAATGCAATGTCTATAGTAAGATTGAATAGGTAAATTGCTTGTGTTTTTGAAAGGTTCTACACACTTGAATCACCTCCAAAGGTCTCTATGTTAAGTACCCGATATGTGCCTGTTCGACAGATGCGCTACTAATTGCTTTGTGAATTACTGGTATTGATCCTGGGTGCCCTGCCGGAGCAAACAAACAAAAGGTTGAAAAGCTATTGAGGAAATGTGGTTGAGATGAAGAAAAAAGAAGAGCGATGACCTTTCTCTTCAAACAGAGACATTTCCCACAATATTGGCCAGCTTTATAAGACAACATCAGTATGTAATTATTCTTCGTATGGATTTAGGAGCCTCTGATTCTCAGAGGGTATGACTTATGTATGCACGTAGCCCTATCAGGTGAGGAACTACAGCATTTGCAATACACTGAAGCATTGTGGTTGTAATGGAAGAGAAAGAAACAGTGTTATAATGTAAGCAGCATCCGGCATCAAACAATGCATTGCGTGGTTAATGAATCTTCTCCGTATGGCGAGCCTCTTGAAAAACAAGGAGAGGATTCCTTGATGTTGTTGCTCCGAGGTGAATATTAGATCAAACACACAGGGTTCACGAGGAGCCAAGACACAGAAATGCAGAGACACGTCGAGGTCAGACGTGCAGACATGAACCGATTGGTTTGACATGAGCCATCCGTCCCACGCTCATTTGCAGGTGCAGGGCCCCCCAAAACAAGGCATGACTGAACAAAGGTGAACGGCAGAACTTGGGAGATATTATTTTTATTTTCGTTTATTGTTTTTCCCCCTGCTTAACGGACGCCAGGGGCTCTTCTTTCGGTGGATTGTGAGTTCAACCTTTCACCGTGGGGCAGCTAATTAGCCCCAGTCTGGACTTTTATTTCAATCAGCATCTGCTCGCTCTAATGGACATGTACATTCGTGGATGGAAACTTTAGCATCTGTGTAAACGCTGAGTACTGAGAGGGTATGGTTAGGGTAGAGACACCTGGGGGTTGAGGATGCCACTAATGAAGGCATCCTGTGAACTGTGAATTCATGTATGGCACAGATGGATAACTTCAATTTAACCATTTTTTTCCCATTTCTCCTCATTGTCTCTATATATACATTTTATCAAATTAAAATTAAATTGTCTGATTTGATGTTTCATGGAACAGACAGGACGACACAGATGGAAGCTTGCTGATAGTAGCCTTAGGGGTCATGTTTTATTCTGGGGTCTTTCACCTTTTGTTTTTGTTTTTTTTCCAATATGAAAGCCGGTCATTAACTGCTTATTGTGAAGTAGGGTTAGACATACTATGCAATATTAATATGGTATATACTGTTTAATAGCATTCAGTCACTCTTTGGGATGTCTTCAAAAAGCACACTACACCACACTAAAGACTCGACTTCATTATTCCTTCAAGCAGATATACATGTATGCTCCCTTACCAGATACATATTACATGTATGTTGGAAAAAAAACCTA
>NC_137926.1:21215821-21415821 GCF_963457725.1 Sprattus sprattus
TCTACCGCCAGCCAACAAAAGACCGGTGTTAACCTTGGGTGGATTGCACCATACAGTGTTTAAGATCATCTGAGATATAAAGCCAGTTAATGAGGATAGGGGGCTCATAGTTTCTGCCTGTCTGCCTTGTACCATCCTTTCTTACCAACGTTCCTGCCCCCCCCCTAACATACACACACACCTCCCAGTCCATCCCTCTCCTCCTCTCTTTTTGTCCTCTCAAGCCAGAGACAAATCCCCATGCCCGGCCTACTGCTTTTATTAAATTCTCCTCAATAAAAAAAAGCTCAGACAGGATTTATTAGGTACTCAGCGCAGGCGTTTAGTATTTCTCCCCACCAGTTATTAAGTGAAAATCAATAGAAAGCAAAGAAAATGGAAGTCATACAAGTGTTGTCGCCCCGATATTATGTCGGCTGTCGGGTTAGATTCATGACGCGGGGCTCCGGTGCTCGTGAGGTGCACTTTCTGCTTACATTGCAGGACCTAAAGTGGAGGTTATTCATTAGAGCAAACCCGCGGTCAGATACATTTCCAGCCCATTTCACTCATCTATCTTAGGGACGCGGGCGCTGGGAGAGAAAAGGATGCTGATATTCCCTGATAGAGATGTCAGTTTTTACGCGACTGCACAGGGATTTATTGTTATTTTGTTCTTAAGACCTTTTTTAAAACTCGGCTCAAGGGCCCTTTGGAAGCGTGTCTGTGTAGCATAACCTGCCTGCCTCTACAAACAGGGGGATGTAATTGGGAGTTAATGCATAGCACAATTATCACAATATCACTTAGACCAAAAGCAGATCTTCTTCATCTCCATCTACATAGTGATATGAGCATTTTAACAGTAATAGCATATCCCATGGCAGCTAATACCACCATATGACTACTATAAACAGAAGAGAATTGAATTAGAAAGGCGAAAAAAACATATGTGCATATTCATATAACAGAAAAACAATTCTAAACACATGCACAAAACAGTTTAAATACATGTGTGAATTTATAGATACGGCGGCTAGGCTAAGGGTTGCCATCGCTTGGAGCCAGCCATAAAGCGCCTTCTATTAAAGGCAAAGTATTCTATTAAAAAGAATGGCGCTGTGTCTATAGTGTAGAACTATATTTATCATCAGGGACAAAGCCTTTGTCTCTTCTCACCACCCTCACTCTCTAACGCTAACACAGTTAATATTCATTTTGAGCAGAAGAGAGGTAAAAAAATAACATTCCTGAAATAAAGAACTTAAGCGCTGCACTAATTTAATTACTCTTAAGACCTCCATGACAGTAATGTAAATATTCTAGTGAGAGGGCCTGAGACACTGGGGGTAATTACTTATAGCTTTCCTTCAGACCTCTCAGAGTTTTTTTATTATCCAAAAGCTTTTTAACATTAGCACTTTCTTCCTGACAAATTAAATGAAATTTCATTACTCCAGGCATCCTAATAGCATGAGACTGTCTGCTGTTGTGAAGTGCGCCTCCTCTCTCTCTCAGCCCCGGCCGATTAATCAAATAGTCAGCCTCAGAGTCAAACCAGAGGGAGCATCGATCCACCAGTCTCTCTGTGTGTCTGGCCTGCCTGGGTATGGAATGGGTCTGGGTCTGGCCTAAACTTTGAGTGAGAGATGCTTTAAAACTATTGATTTCAATATGTGAACATGGACGGATCATTTTAGTGCAATATTATTTGGACCAAAATTTAGAAACCCCAAATAAAATCTAAGAAACTTCCCATGTATATTTTACCTCATGATTGTCATGATACGTTGTGAAATTGAGCTTATTAATATTCAGCATATACCTCAAACACTGTGTTACCATGAAAAATATAGTGTGTCTACTCTTTCCTCAGCTACTTTTGATGTTATATTCAAATTGATGCAGACATGACTACACAATGTTAAGGCATTAAACTTATACAAAATATATTTTTTTTAGTAATTTAGCTGACTTTTGCCTATTTTCTGCTGACTATTGAATGAATGCTCAGATTGATAATGCATCATATAAAACAGGAGCAGACATTAAGTTGTTATGTTCCAAAAATACCACATCATTATGCTAAAGAAAAACATTAATTGTGCAAAAATGCATAAAAAAAGGTCTTTGAACTTGCCTTGGACAGCTGTGTATTTTGCCATTACCCAGTGATATTTAACACCTTTCGGGTTTTGCAGGGGTTAAGCTGCTTGGCCTCTGCCCCCTCTGGGGTGAGGTCTTGGCAAAGGGCCCCTCCACCATCCCTAGACCCTTATGGGACTTTCAATCCAATTGCTGGCCGGGAGTGGATGCAGATCTCAAGGTTACACCTGAGTGTTCAAGGGCAGGTCCAAGTGTAATCGGCACTTAGATCATAGATTAATCTTATTTGCTATCTATTAGGCTTGATTCTACCTTCCCCTCGCTCCCCTCCCAAAGCCAGGATTACCGTGATAGTTTAAGATAATGGATTCTTATGGAAGGGGAGGTCAAGAAGGCTTCGTGTTTCAGAAGCTAGAGATAATATGATTAATCTAAAAGCCTCTTTCAAAAGGGGTCCCACCTTCACAGACCTAATTGGTGAAGAGGCATGGAAGGATATAAATCAGCAATGTTGTCTGCAAAACCATTGGATAAAACACTCTTAATTTAACCAGACTGTTTCATTAATTAGCGCTATATTGTATCACGCAAAGCGTGGGTGACGACAAAGACTTTTTTTCTCTCTTGGGTGTGTGTGTGTGGCTGATCCACTTATTTTCCAATAAAGATAAATTCAATGTTGGGATGCTTTCTTTGCCACAGTGTGGAATAGGGGCTCCTCCAACTCCATTTCTCCTACTGAGTGCGCTAAAGGCTTGAGGAAGATCATATAACATTAGATGTTTATGACCTCATGCTAGCTTTGTTTTTGTAACTTATATGGTAGATTAATATAATAGAGAGTGTTGGTATTTCAAGGCCTATTTGGGAAAACGCCACTGACATTTCCTTAAGACAAAAAAATGATACCAGATCAACAATGATGATGACTTTTGATTACTAGATTTAGATTGCTTTTAAAATTCACTATTAACATTTACAGAGACTCAAGGTAAAAAAAAAAAGGCATAATCATTCCACCAAGATACACAAAGGTTATGTCAAGTAGTATTGATTTCCCTGAACAACAGTTTAGCTTCTGTTATGAGGAAAAATGCAAACAAGAAAGAAAGAACACACAAAAAACACAAAATCTGTCTATAGCTGTGATTTCTATGGGTAGCCAGTAGCCAACCTGATAAAAGATAAACTGTGATAAAAATATCCAAATGTGACAGCCGGGCTGATAACCTCTGCAGACACGCCGGTTATCACAGCCAGTCATCTCTGACTGCATATTTATCACAAAGAACAGACTCATTGTGGCATCACCGCTTGCATGTTTACTAGTTAATACAACAGAGGAGACATGTAATCTTTTTTTTCCTCAGGATAGGACAGTTCACAGTATGAATTGAATTTATACACATACACAATGCACTCATACATACTGCACTCACACACACACACACACACACACACACACATACACCCACACACACACACAAACACACACAAAACAGGTTTGAGTTGAGATTTCAGCTTAAGACACATGCTACTTTATATGTTTTGAAAATACACAGGAAGAGAAAATGAAGATTAAATACAAACAGCATACCATAAAAAACATACATTCATTTTCAAACCTTCAGAACACACCAAAAATACACTCCGAATTGCTCCAACCTGAGGATGAAAAGCCAAACAAGCTCCTGAAAGGCAAGAGGGCAGCTTGTCCGGCATAAATAATATGAAAATATGGTTTGTTGATTCTTTATAGGCAGGGGGCAGCTCCATCTGAGATGACTGACAGGGGCTGGAAAATGAAAAGGTCTCCCAACGTGCCCTCATAGGTAAGGGAGGCCTTTCTTGTCAAACATAAACCAAATTAATGTTAGACCTTGCTGTACCTTTAATATGAGAGGCCCATATAGTCATAAGATGGGAGGCCAATAGCCTGGGTGACAATCGTAGAAGATTTACCATAGGTTAAACGAGTCTCTTTTTCAAACTCACAGTGACATACTGTCGAAAAGACAAGTGAGACGTGGCTGATTGCTTTGTGCGCTGTGGTGCGCTGGTATTAAGACATCAAATTTAGTTTAGGTTTAGATACAATAAAAAGGTACGAATAGAAAGACGCGTAGAAATGTACCAATATCTACAGTGTCTATATGGTCAACCTTGTATGGGAGTAAAAAAAAAAATATATATAAATAAAAATAAAAAAACTGAATAACATCGTCCTCATGCTAGCCTTGAGCTTTGCCGTAAGCTTGAGTTCGAAATGGACCTGTATGACCAATTTGGAAGGGGGGGGGGGGGGGGGTAAAAGTTTCTGCAAAGCAAGCATTTTCCTCCACCTCTCTGAAGATGAATATAACACTTTTTGATATTGCAGATCAAGCGGATGAATCATGAGTGAGTGTGTGGGGGAACATGTCCGCACTTTCAATTTCAAAGCATTGCATACTTCAACCCATCTGACACATTCTATTATTCTAAACCTTCATCAGGCCATCACATAAGACTGAAAGAACATCCGCACTATGATCCATTGTTGCAATACTGAGGCTTAACCTTGGCCTGCCTGGCCGTAGCTTGATATTAGTGCTTTATAATAATTTGCAGCATCTTTTATGCTCCGAGTTCACAGGTTCAAACCCTTCCACTGAGAGGTATGATGGGGTAAAATATGTCTCTCTTCAGTCACATATTTTATCTAAAAGCTACAAACGCAACTGCACTAGATCTCAGCCTTGATGAATGTATCTAGAAACACCCCTTTGTTTTAAAACGTGAGCCATCTCATGTTTGCCATTTAACCTGTTTTTTTTTTTTTTGCAATAAAAGATGGTTACAACTGGAATATAAACTTTTCACTGGGCTGTTTCTGTGTGTGTTGCACTTTGTCACACTGTGGGAAGGAATCCTTGGGCTCATATTAAAGTGGGGCGTACAGTTGTAATAAAGAGCAAAGATCTTACATATCCTGCACCGGCATTCCCAATGAAATAATCTAAAATATTTATCCCGCTCATTAATAATGGATAGATGCATCAGCTATCACGGTCAATTGATTTATAAGGGGAGGGTCTGGAATTAAACGGCTTAAGGATATTAGATTTAGTGGCGACCTCTCGGCTTGTTAGCATATTCATTTACCTACGGGAGTCCCATTAGGTATTGTTAATACATACGGCTCTAGTCGTCCCAGCTCCCTGCAAATTGCATTAATGCGGCTGCTTTATGTGGCCACAGAACACAATAATTTGATTGAGTGCCCATGTTTGATATAATTACATTACTGCTTGAATTAGGGGTAATAGACATGCTAAGTCACAACAAAATCACCAGGAATCGTGCAAAGCTGAATATGAAAACGGTTGGTATTTAGCCTTTTTGTGCTGGCAATATAAAATACCAGTCACAGCATGGAGAAGGTAGGGTGGGTATACATTCCCTATATTGTGACCTATAAAGAGATTATGAGAGGTGGGGGAACCTTGGTCTCTCCTTCTATGAGATCCATTTCATTAGAGGTCAGGCAGACATTCTTCTTGAAAAGGTAAATATGTGATGCTGAAATGGTGCAAAAAAAGAAAATGGTGGGGGGAGGGAAATCAATTAGTCAGATTTGATTGTCATGTGGGCTCGAATCTTCAACAGTTAACGGTGTTGTTAAGAAAAAGGGACGTAACCTTTTGCAGAGGTAGAATGAGGCCCTCATTTCCATCCTCACCTGACACTGTCATGGGGCTGTTCTCATTAAAAGCTGTCAGTCACCCTGCTTTTCACACTCTCTCTCTCTCTCTCTCTCTCTCTCTCTCTCACACACACACACACACACACACACACACACACACACATACATGCGTATGAGCGCAGGGTGCCGCTTTCCCAACGTCATTTATCAATGTCAAAACTGTCAACGGCTAATATGAAATAAAGTTTCACATGAAAGAAATGGAAAATTACTTAACTCGCATTTTCATTGCAAACAAAGGAGAGAGGAAGCCAAGATATGGTGTGGCATGGTATGCTATAATTTCACTTGTCTGTATGGCCTCAAAAAGGACTGTATTTAGGAAAGTTCAATACTAGACTTTTTAGAGGCATTTTCCTTGTGTATAATAGAAAACTCATATGTCTCCTGCTGCAAAAAAACCTTATTTATACTGAGAAGGAGTTTGTCTCCCTGATGAATCCTAAAGGTTAGCCTAGAGATGTGTGAATGTGATACTCTATTAATGGAGATACCAGCGGTAGAATGGTATTGAACATGCACAAATACAAAAGCTTGACTAAAGAATGTAATACTGAAAAAAGCTACTGATTATAATTCCAAAAATAATTGCAAGAAAAAAACTAAAAACATCAGGTATCATGATGTTCTGTGATGTGTGATGAGAGTATAGATGGCAGTCATATGGAAAACTATGGAAAAACAGATCTATAATCGGCTTTCCCTTATTTTCTCACTGTTGTATGGTATCCATGAAATAAAACAGTCCGTGCATGTCCTATGCTCAGGAAGAGGGATGCTCCTCGGGGCCCTCGGGGCAGAGTCCAAACACCTTCTTATAATTTTACTGTCACTCTCTGCACTGCACACAGCCATTTGCTGCCCAGAAAGGGTGATCACCGCAGAAAAGACAAAACAATCTCTTAGAAGCCATTATTCCAGGCCGTAGTTTCTTACTGCGTGAAGCTCCGCATTTTTCTGTCACACAGCCATTGGGGCAGAATGAAGTAGAATATGCTAATGACTCTAATTGGACTACTAATAGAGCATGTCTCTGTAGTTTTTTAAGCTTTTGGATGTCTGGGCAATCAGAGCAGACAATCGTTAAGGGAATGGAGAGGCAACTAGCAATGTCAAGAGAGAGCCCGGGCGGTTCCGGCTGACACTACCCCAATCTTCCAGGACCCATTAAATGGCTGTTTCGACGCATTACCTACCATAACATCCTTGAATATCACTGATTTTATTTGCAGTATCAAACATTTCATTTCACGCGTCATTAATGGGAAAGTGCCAAGGTTCTGATGCTGCCAAACATTTAGTAACTACCTGGACTCTGAGAAACCAATTAACTCCACAGACAATATGGCCAATTAAACACAAAAATAGGTAAGTTCAACGACATCTCCTGTATCAGTGAGCTTCCTCTCTTACTCATCCCATGTAATAAAAAAACCACCAGAGAAACACAAATGGCCTAGAGTATGACTGGGTATGTGGGCTGTGTAGCCTGTGACTAGGAAAGCATCAACAAGTATCAACTGAGTATCAACTATGATCTGAAAATGGCACCTACAGTCTATTCAAATGAGCAAGTATTCTGGTAATGTGATGAATAAAGAAGACACTCAACATAAAACACAACAACAAAGCTATCTCTAGCACATTCATGGGAAATATTATCAACAAACGTGTTCAAGAGGTGTAAATACTGTACATGATCAGTCCTAAGGATTGTTCATTTTGGAACATGAGATGGGGAAATAAATCCCACAATCTCCCACAATCCAAACAAACATGAGAGGAAACATGGGAGAGATCCGCCACTTCACAAAGTAATTATATTTGATGCTCTAAAGTCATTACTAACCACCAAAAACACTTAATGAAAAGACTCTTGGCTGCAGGATGAAGTGATGAAGAGGTCACCATTAGCCGTCCCGCCGGTGACCCCTAATGCAGTTATGCCCAACAGAAACTTCAAGTGGCACTTCGAGAGATGGGAAATAAGCAGATCTCCTCCCTGAATCGATTACTTTATCGTGTGTACTTCAGTGTGCGTGTGCGTGTATGTGTGTGTGTGCGCGCGTATAAGTGCACAGGAGAGGCAGCAAGAGAGAGTGAAAGAGAAAGACAGAAGAGAAGGTCAGACTATCCCAATATTTTTAGAGGGAAAATATCATGATTATAACTGCCTTACCAATTACGCAAGCTCATACTGAAGCCATCCATTTTAATTAATACACAGGAGGAGAGGGTGGTCGGTGATATTGAAATGTTACCGAGTGGTTAAGACAACAATTGAGAGAATTTTACCCTCCCAAAACTAACACTGCCCAGAAATGTCTGATACAGTCAAAAATACAACACTGCCACTCTCAACCTGGTCCTCTTTAGCTCTTCCTCTTTAATGTTAAATATCCTAAGACATCTGGTTGTTAGATAAATCTGAGGCCCATAATTACCGCAAAGAGCAAGTACCAATAATGAATCATATTAATTCCAGATTCATGTAATATTTTTGCACATTTGTACCGACAGCAGTTCGCTGAAACATTTCCTATTGTGAGTTGGAGGTGCCGTACGGACCATGTCCCCGGTGTAATCCTCCATGTAAAACCATGACACGTCGGTGTTTACACTGTCTCGGGTCTCTCCTTTTGGTGTTTGGCTTTGGACAGAAGAGAGAAAAAAAGAATACAAGGTGTTGCTCTGTGAACCTTGCACATTGCCCACTAACCTCTTAGCCTTCCCCGAACTGGGTAATCTTATTCCTATTGATTTTCCAGCAAGCTTTCAATAGGTCTTGATGGAATGATGTCAACATAAAGCTAATGACTCAGATGGCAAAGCAAAGAGAAACATAAAATATCATTATTGTGCTTCACTTCATCAATGGACTCTGATTATCCCTCTGCTATTATATTGGGATTGCAATGACCTTGTTTAAAGAATAAGGTCTGTGTGTGCGCGTGTGTGTGTGTGTGTGTGTGTGTGTGTGTGTGTGTGTGTGTGTGTGGAGGGGGGGTTGTGAGTGTGTGAGGGGAGACACAGAAATAAATTTGCTGTTTTTATTACACCTCATGAGTGTCTCTTCGATTGAAACACACGGCCTATTCTCACATCCATTTCCTCTCTCTCTGGATTAGATCTGAGAACAGAGCCTCTGTGGTCACCTAATGTGAGCCATGCAATTATGATGTGATTAATTTGCTCTGGACAATAGGAGTCAGGTTAATGGTCTCACTTTATTATCCAAGAGGTAATCCATTTGATGGAAGATGCTTATGGTTTGGACAAAAAGTGAACTAATTTAACGCAACGTAAGCTCAGCCGCAGAATAGGTGAGGACAACTATTAACGCCTTAGTTGGCCTTCAACTAAAATGTGTGTCAAATGAATAGATAAGGAGAATTAGCGATGGGCCTTCACTGGCTGAAAAGATACACTTATGGTACTTTTACAGGAGTTTGAGCCCTTTTTTTCATGCATAGTTTATACTGCGCAATGTAAGTGGTTAGGGGTCGGGGTGTTCCTGGTTGGCTCTCTGCTTGTTCTAGAGCGTTATTTATTACTGTGGTAACAGTGACTCACACGCTTTCCCACCTCAGTGGGAGGACCTTTGTAAACTGTATACTTTTGTGAGACGCGACCTTTCTTTGTTCCTTTTAGAAAGTGTTCTTGCAGTGTTATTTTAATTAAAATAAAAGGGACCACATACTCGGACACCCAAGCCCTACAAGGTGATTGCACCAAGTTGCCCGTCTGTGCTGTTAATTACTCCCCCGGTTTCCCAACACATGGTGTCCAATAAATTTATCGCCATCAGGTTAGAGGGATGTGGTAGAGAAGTGAGTGTGTGTGAGTGTGTGTGTGTGTGTGTGTGTGTGTGTGAGATGAGGTAGGGGGTGTGGGGTAGGGGAAGTGAGATGGTGGTGATCTGCATCATGCAAAACAGCCTGTGATTACTGTGGCTGCTAATGTGTCTGAACCAGGCAGGATAAAATGTGTGGCTGCATATTTCAGAGAGGACATCCCACCAGGAGCCTAATGTGCTAAATCAGTCTTCCAGCCCGCCTGTCCTACTTACACTACTGCCTGGTTTTGGGAACTTTCCCCTTCGTGTCGTATCCCCCACATCCATTAATTGCCCAAATTAAGCTGTCTTTTCTCCACGCTGCAGCGTTTATTTTGGGCAAATGTTAAGAAGCGTTCCATTTATACAAAACCCCCTCAAAAGCAAAATAAGGTGATAGAAACATCTGACTTTTACTATATGTGACACGATTCCGGATCATTATTTCTCACACACACACACACACACACACACACACACACACACACACACACACACACACACACACACACACACACACACACACACACACACACACACACACACACACACACACACACACACACACACACACACACACACACAATCTTCTCTCTCTCTCTCTCTCTCTCAATACCCTCATCTTCCCCACATTGCCCATCTGGGATATACATACACATCTCCCAACACATTCGGGAGAATTTTCAGTGCCTCTGTTCAAAGGGTGTCCCTCCCCCACCCCCCCCACCCAACCCAAACTGCTGCCCCTCATTCCCCTGGTAGTGCTATAGCTCAGGGGTGAGCAAGGCTCTCATTCATCTAGACGTACCCCGGCTTATTGTTTGGGTGCAGCAGGCTAGCTAAAGGGCAGGTAACTTGCATTGGCCTGGTGTATTTGCCTGTCCCGTAGGACACCAGATACAAATCAAGTTGCTCTGACCTCAGTGTCCTCGCCGCACTCCCCCAGTCCCCTACAGGCAATGCAGGGGCTGCGGGATCCTCTCGCCTTTATGTATTTTTCCCTTTGTGTGGCTGCAGCCTGGGGGCAAGAGGTACATGCATTTCCTTGGGTAAACTCAACCTGTGCTCAGGTCCACAGTCCGCTGCCATTCTCATTTTAAATAGTGTTTGCCCGCAATAATAGTTGAATATCATTCCGCAAAAGCCCCACATGTGGCCCCATGACGCCAATAAGGATGAAAGGGACTTTGGGGCTTTTTTTTTTTCTTTTCTTTTTTTGCCTTTTGTGCCTTCATTGTCAAAACACAACAGATTGGTCCTTGAGAGCAGATTAGTCACATAAGTGAAACCTGGGCAACACTGAAAAATAAATAAATACCCAAACAAAAAACAGAGAACATGTTTACTTGTAAAGCAAGGGGCCAAAAGCTGAGAAAGTGGAGGAGCAGTGGGCTGGGCTGGTGAATAATGGCGTGGTTTAGCGAGCCCAAGTGTAAATACGTAAGTAAACACAGGCACCGCGAGAGCGAGCAGCCCCGCCAGCGCCAATGGAGATGAATCCCTTTTTCATGTCACATTGACCTTTTCCAGCCAGGATGAAATCAGTCTTGGCTTAAAACAAATAGCCACATTTCATCTGCTGTTACCCTTCAGACCGGGCCGCCTGACCTTTGAACTTAATTTTCTATCCAAACCCATTTCCATGCGCCTCATCTCCTACATCCCCCCCTCACTTCATGGTGATGGGCTTCACCCTTGAAGGTCTTGGATCTGAGATATAGAACATATTGGATGTAAATCTAAACTACGTTTTTAAAAGGGGGGAAAAATGGGATTATAAAAAATGAACATCCCCTTCTGTAGATCACATTTTATAACTCTCTACTCGGATAACCCTATGCTATTAAAAGCATCACATCAACAGTCGTCAAGTGTCTATAAAGCGTCCACATTACATTAAGTCAGCGAGAGTAGACTATTAGTCACATATATGGAGGTAAAATGTAAATGGTATATGAAGATGTACTCCTATAACTACAGTAATGCAAATATATTACTTTACTTTATAAAAAGGTAACAATAGTTGGAACCTTATTTTCTCTTAGCTGTGAAATTAGCTATGAACATTAAGCACAAAGCACATACATGTCTCTTAATTACAAGAATTGAGAAAACAAGTTTAAAGGGTAAGAAAGAACAAAAATAATTCTAAAACTTACAATAAACCAACTATTGTCAAGTTGTACATCATCATCACCAAGCCCTTGCTTTAATTCAATTCACTGATTTGAATGAAGTGATTTGAATGCGTTAGCTGATCCTTTCATTTCATAGGAATGGGGAGAAGTGACTGTGTAAATGCATGGAGGAAATGCAGTATTGGCAAAAAAAAAGAATGTGCCTCCTGACGTCAGCTTGCATAAACAAACAAAAGACGAGCTATCTGTCCCCCTTATCGAGAAATTCAGAGAGCCACTCAGGTCACTTGAAAGGCTAATTTTCTTGAAATGTCAGGTTAACTCTGAAGGCCTCAAGCCGCGAGAGCCAGAGAAGATTAGCCCAGATGGAGACATTTGCAAAACCAATTGCGGAGGAGCTGGGATTAGGCGAGCACCTTCTCTCATCTTCAAACCTATGCACAACATTCGCCAACGTACAAAAAGGTCATTTCATACTCATTTTCTTCCCCATTCTAGTCCTGTGCTCTCCCTCGAAACCTGGAGGAGCATGGGTTTGAATACATTTGACAGTCACAAGAGAACCCTTATCGCCGCCTTATAAGCACAGCGTCAGAAGCCGTTTTTCCTTCTTTTTTTAACAACACTTCACTCAGCCCTTTGAACTCTTTTGATCGTCACGTTTTGCATTTGGTTCACTGTGCTGCCTTGCTCTGTAACGGCGGCTAAGAAACATACAGTCAGCTAGGGTGACTACCAATGTGGCCTGTCTTACATCGTAGAGACGTCGGAGTAGCAGACAGTTCATGGCCAAGATGCTTACTAACAGGGACGTCTGACACGGTTGGACAGAGCTACGGCCTAAGAAACGACAAATAATGTGAACCTGGTGATAACATCTACTCTCCTGAACCGACCAAGAGCAGTGCTTCGTTCCAAAGCATACTTACAGCTGGATGAGCATTTGGTTGATGAACTGAATACACTGGGTTCAAACAGAGCTTGACATTTTAAGTGTGGCCTGTGTGGGACAGCAGACATAATTTAGAACATACCCACATATTGGAGTTGTCCAAGTGCTCCATTTCAAGGTTAAGAAAATAAAATTACTGACAGACCAAAAAATGTCTTTCTTATCCTGTTGTGGAATGTATTTTCACCCAACCTCCCAAGTTGAAAGAGACATCCACAGATATGAATTTATGGCAGCAGTAAATTAATAAATAAGAATATCACAAGAGATGACCTTCCTAGTTCTTCAAAAATATAAATAAATGTGCACTGTTCTTTGGCTGTGGGAACTCTTAGCAGAAATATTGCTATTTTCTTTCAACATTCCACCATGCAAACTGGATTAGTGCTCTGTTGCTTATTTAACCTTTTCAAGTAAACAAGATTATTTATTTCAACTGGCTTCTCAAGTTTTATCTCTTGTTAAGGAGAAAAAAGGAAATGAAGAATATGAACACAAAATATGTTCCCACGCCTGGTTTGATCTTCATTTTTTTCCATACATGTTAATTGAAATTCCTGAAATTTAAAGTACAGTATAAAACAAACCCACAGAAGTGCTGGAACTCAACTAAGATGTGCAAGTCCACACATTACACCCCACGGTGTGTGTGATGTGATTGATCTGCTACAGATAGTCACTTTACATCTGATTTCACATCTAAAACACCCACTGAATCATCTTGTTAAGTGGCATGCCTACAGAAGCTATTCCACATATAGTACCTCTCAGGACCCTGCATCTGTGCAATAGGTTAAAATGTGCATTTTACAAGTGTGCACACGTTACCAGTTAATGCAAGGTGATAGTCATATTATGCTTTTGACTACCATTAATCAAAAGGAGAATTAATTACCTAAATTAGATACTGTGGATTTTTGTTATGGCCTCAGTATAGGGTTCGTGATGTTGCTGACAGTCTGGATCACCCGATGGCTGGTACCTTATGACAGTGTTGTCACAAAAACCTTAAATAGCTGTAGCTGTATATCTCCAACATGCCTACACACTAGGGAAAAACAACAAAAGGTGTTGAAATTAGTTTGAAATGAGTTTGAAATGTCTTCTGTCAGTATGTCTTTATTTGTGAACTACTTGCTGTGTGGGAAATTAAATGGGTTAAGTATGAATGTCCTGTTTACCATTGTGATGGTTTGTGCTGATTTGAGGTAATGACCCTTAGCTAGATTTGATATTTGGCACTCCCCCACTAAATGTGTCTCATTACCAAGCCACACAAACCAATTCAAAGGCCAAGATTTTTACAGAGGCCGGCATCATTACACTTAACAGCAGCATTACCACTTCTCTCAATTTGATCCATCCACTATTCTGCAACAGACTCGGCTAATGTTGTAAAGCTAAGCTTGGTATAGCTACAAGGGAAAAAACCTGTTATATCACACAATTAGATTGTCCCTTGCTTTGCCTCCGGCTGTTTGCTTGGCTAGGGATGAGACAACTGAAAATCCTGCCCTTTATCAAGCTTCAACGACTCCTAATTGTCAGTGTAGAAACTTGTGAAGTTTAAGGAAAAATGGGAGCAGGCAGAATCCTCCCACGTGCTACGTTCCCTTGATGACATTCCTGGGTAATAGGTGGTAAGCTGTAGCTGACAGATGTCACATCTATGGCAGGCAGACTGGCTAGAGGGCACAAGTGATGCCTTCATAGTGACTAAGTGGCAGGTATAAACAGTTTTAAAATGGGGAGATGGGGAGAAAAAACACATTACATACAAGTGTATTTTTGTTTGCTTGCTAGTGACACCAGATATACAGTTTCAAGTGAATAGATATGCTAATCGTTTACAGTGAGTGATCACCAGTTAAGCAGTTGAAGCAATTTAAACATCAAACCACAACGTTCTCAGAGTATTCAACTATTTTTAGCCGAAGTGAGAAAAAAAGGAGTCAGGCAGGTAAGTATGTAAGTAGTGCATTTAATGGCTACAGTTGATTCAATCAAAGCCACACCAAGCTGTTTCACCTCAAAGCTCTCACAGCTGATCACAGCTCTCCCTAACTGGAGTCTACTGACTTCACAGACATAATAATCTTCACAGATGCTAATAGGCCTTAGTTTGTAGGGTGTACCTTTTCATTGTAACAGTTAACACTATCACCTGAGTTACACCTTCCAATGTGAAAGAACTGAAGGTACATTTACAGGCATTCATTCATACTTTTTTCCCATCTGAATGCAACCTTTTGCATTAATTATGTTTTACGAGACAAAATGTTATATCTAGTTTAAGACTTTGGTAATGATTGCATAATCTATTCACCAAATTAAAATGAAATGCCATTCAAAGCCGGGTTATTTCAACAGATGTAATGAACATCACCTAGATTAATTCTTCTGATCAATGATAAACAAGCATGTATGACCAAATGCTTTGATTTAGCACAAAGATCAAAATGTAATTGTATTGCCTATTGATCTCGATCACAGGAAGGCACCTGAGGCAGCTTTCAGTCATGGCCGACGTGGAGCAGTGTTTATATCTATGCAGATGGGGAGGTGGGGGTGGAAAGCACGAGGAGGGATGGGGGAGTGTGTGTGTGTGTGTGTGTGTGTGTGAGGGGGCGGGGGGAGTGTGTGTGTGTGTGTGCGTGGCGGGGGGGGGCTCACAGATTGGAGTTGTACTGACATGCCCTGGGGCCCTCTCTCTGACACAGCTCGTTTAGTGCAATTTCAAAATTATTTTAATGAATCCCAGTTTGATGTTATTTCTAACACTAATCACTCGCCCTCCCCAATAACCTCCCCTGCCAAAAAAAAGGCCCCATCGGTTTCTTGTCACGATGCACTTTTGACTCCACTCTCCCCTACCCCTTTTCTCTGTCTTGATCACTTTCCTTTGTGGACGTACTACTATTTCTTTGCTTTTCACGGATTTAAAGGGTCTCAACTGATTAGCGACACTACAGTGAACTGAACCAATTAATATTTGCATCGATCCACCATGGACATTAGCTTGTAGAATATTGAAATGAGTGCTGTTTGTGCTGTAAGTGTCAATTGACACGGGTGAACTGAAAACAGACAAGAACTATGAAAAAAGCAATGATTACGTGGGCCGGAATGAATTATTCAAACACACAGGCTTGTAAGGTTAATGTGCAGTAGACAAACACCATCACCTTGCCCCGTTTTAATAGGAAACTGCTTATTGAGACACTTATGATGGTGTCAGGTGATTGGGTGACCTACTATAGACACAGTTCAAGCATTCATTATCATACAAATATGAACCTGCTCTCATGCTCATCAATACTCGGATATGTCAATAAGTTCAAGCATGGAGGAGCACACTGCTACTGATTGGGTTACTGAGGGGTAACACACACACACACACACACACACACACACACACACACACACACACACACACACACACACACACACACACACACACACACACACACACACACACACACACACACTCACGATTTTCAAAAACACACACAATAAGAACACACACACACACACAAATGTGCACCAATATAAATACAAACACACGCAGATATTCAGACAACATAGTTAAGAGCAAAGATCATGGTTGAGCTATCTTATATCAGCACTGTTTTGGGTATGCAGGTCTTTAATAAACAAGGCCAAAGAACTATACACACACAAGAGGAAAGGGGGAAAAATGACAAAATGGTTGACAAATCAATAACAACTACCCTAAAATGATCATAACAGACAACACAAAGAAGCCCCCCTCCCTAACACACAGCCTAGATGTTGGGAAACTAAAAAAGAAAGGACAATCATTTTGATATCTTTTCTATTTAGCAATGGAAAGGGGCAAAGTGAGAAAGAGTGAGTGTGTGTGTGTGTGTGCGACAGAGAGAGAGAGAGAGATAGTGAGAGGAGTGACAAATAGGTGGGACAGAGAGAGAAAGAGAGATCTCGTCCTTCTAACAAAAGCTATTCAACAAAAGAAGCATCATTATGTTTGTGAAAAGACATTCAGCAGAGTCCTGGGCCTGGTTGGCACCTGTTTCTCATCAAACCAGCCCTGGCAGCTCCTAAACCTCTCCCCTATTTCTCTCCTCCCCACCTCCCCTATCAGTACACTTCCCACAAAGGGTTAATTCAATCACGTCAAGGCTCTCTGCACTGTCGCCCGCTTCTCCCATCATACTTTAGGCTCAGCCGAGCGTCCACTCATTGATGGCACCTTTGGCTCCACAATAGAAGCTAATTTGTTAGAATCTTTCACAGGTCAGAGGCTGTGTGAAGGCGAGGAGGGTGCCTTGGCCACCAGGAAAATAAAGCCATCCACCGGTGGTGGGTAGATGGGAGGGCAGAGGAGGCAAGGGAGTGGGGGTGGTGGTGTCTAGGGAGGGGTGAAATGCCCACCCCCTCTTTATGATCTTGGACGTATAATATATAAATATCCATTTTCCTCTGCTGCCATGCGGGTCCCGCGCTCCATCCCACCCGGCCCAGTTAACGCAGGTTAATAGATTGATTCCTGTGACATGCCTCATAATGAACAGTAAATTGTTTTATCTCTTAAGTCTTATTTGGTCGACCAGGAAAACATATGAGGTAATATGGTGGGAGCTAAATGGAGCGTATAATAGATCTCCAGCTATGGCATAAGGAGAGAGGTGACGGCGGTGCTATGATTAATGAAAATAATAATGCTCCTGAAATTGAAATTTTTCTTATTCTTTTTTTTTTTTTGTCCCTTTCAACTTTTTTTCTCTCACCCCCTGCCCCCTTCCCCTCCATGGTTGTTTGGACTGTTCATGTGCACTGTGATTTGTGGGCAATTGCATGGCATCATTTTTTTTCCTCTCACCCTCTCTGTTCTGTTCTGCTCTCTCTCTCTCTCTCTCTATCTCTCCATTTCTCTCTCTCCTTCAGCAACCCCTCTCTCTTTGCTCTCAGTCTGACCACGCAGCTCTCCGATTAGGCCCCCTTGTGTTATTTGCCCGACGACATATTTTTAATCTAAATTAAGAGACGAGACACAAACAGAGGGGAAGGACACA
The DNA here is from genome assembly GCF_963457725.1 of Sprattus sprattus. NCBI lineage: Eukaryota > Metazoa > Chordata > Actinopteri > Clupeiformes > Clupeidae > Sprattus > Sprattus sprattus. Next base: position 21,233,631 of record NC_137926.1, read on the forward strand.
ATCAAACTAAAATTAAGTCTTTTATCCAGTGCTCTGGAACTGACCTCCTTTTCTTAATGCAATTTATACAGTTGGCAACACACAGTGAACTTACAAGCCTCACCTCCATATCCCCTATGCACAGAGTTCAACCTTCCCGTTTGACCAACAAATCACTTCTTATTATAGCTAATAGTGCCTTTGTGCACTGCAGTCATTTTCAAGCATGCAATTCTGAACTGCCGGGACCATCCCTGTCTATCTGCAAAGCATCCAGTAGGCTGTTGAGTGGATGTTTATGACAGATGGCATCTGGTGAAAATATGTATTACCTTTTGCAGTGAAACAGCTTACAAAAGCGACAGCCTTTAAGAGAGCTTCCCCACAAACATAAGCCTTTTGTGACTGACAAAATACCACGGAGTAACAGCATGTCTCTCTCTACAAGGTTAACTGTAAAAAAGAAATAAATACATAAAAGCTATTAAAAAAAGGCAAATTAAATCGGCATTAATTTCAACATCGTTGAGAAAATCTTTTAACGTGTTACCATGGCAATTTCCAGTAGGCCTCTTTAGTTTGCGTCTTCTTTTTTTCACTTCTGTGTCCGTGCAGTGTGAGACATTCTCCATGGCCCCACTTATCCCTGAAATACTCAGTCCTTGGGGCCTGGATGTCCCTCTCTTTCTCTCTCTGATAGAATTTTCTACATCTGCATCAGCTTTGTTGGGCCAAGGCTGTCTCATTAACACTCCTTTTGAGGTAGATTCAGCATTTTTTTTTAAATGAAGAGATACGCTTTTCACAGCATCTGCCATACGACCAACAGCCCACTATTTTAACATGTTATGCCTCGACATGACATGTGAACATGGGTAATGACACACAACTAATTATATTTCCATCTCCATTTCTCTCTGGGACCCTGAATGCAGTGAGGAGGATGAGTGTGTGTGCAGGCTCCCCTCCTTACTGGCTTAAGCCATGGGCACAATACGACTAGCCCCCCACCCCCCACTTAATAAGAAGCAGCACTACAAGCAAGAATACAGCACTCAAACACTAGAGGGAGAACTTGATGTTTATCCACTTTACAGGAAATAAAGACGAAGTTGAAATATATCTGCTTTAAATATAAACTCTGTCAGGGGTGGAAAAAAAGTCAACAAGTGCATTGCCATGTTTATACTGTAAGGACACTGAACATCTTTCGCTATGAAAAAAATACCCTTCATTTATTCTGCTGAAAAGCGTGAGATGCTCCTATACCTTTCTCCTCTTATTTGTAATAAGAAACGATGTAAAAGAGAGGAAAAGAAATGGAAAAGAAAAACACCCCTGAGGAAATCAATCGCTTTTAATTCCACACTATTGACATACCCAGATAATGCCGCAATTGGACTGTGCCTCTGTCAGTCGGTGCGCACGGCACCTTAGATGAAGAGTAATTGTGGCCCGACCTGAGGCAACACCACGGAAACACCATGGCCACGACACCCACCCTCCGCTTCTCCTCTCCCCCCCAGCCTCCACCGTCACTCTCCGGCAGGAGAGCCCTGGTGCCGCCGAGCCCCTGGCCATGGCAAGGTGATAAATTACAGTTCTTAACTACCATTGATTACTCTGTGCTTCTCCACTTTGTGTGACAACTGTTCAGTCACTCTGAATGGACCTTAATGGCGCATTAGAGGAGAGGAAGGCATGCAGCTTCTCCAGTGTTGATTAAAGCTGTTTGTTGCCTAATAAAGACAAACTGAAGGGCTCTGGCCTTTGGTGACTGGAGACCCCCGACGGGCCGCACACGGGCGGCCACGGAGAGATGGGTGGCACATTTTCACTGTTTTATTTCAGCGACTTCACTAAGGAGATTACACTGTGACAAAATAGGCTTGTAGGGGAAAACACAAATCCAAATCAAGACTTTTAGGTCATTTTGTGCTTGTTTTTTTTTAAGCATGTCTGAAACTGAAGCTAGTTAACCACATTCTCACAGTCAAAGTCAATATTTCACAGAAATACTGTGGGGATGTAGCATATACACGGTATTATGATTACTAACAAACTGTGCAGAATAGTCAAAAATAAAATTGTTCCGTTTTTAATAATCTAACCTGAATTTTAACATTAGTCCCCAAATAAAGAAAACAAATTAAACGATAACATCTTACGTTTGGCATATATAACAATTCCTATCTTGAGCTGATTTTAGGTCTAGTGTGTCCAAAAATGATTTAACCTGATGACGACCCGGATCAAACTAAGTTTATACCACCCATGCTAAATGTGTGAACCACTGGTGACAAGTAATGGAGCCTGAATTGTGATTCTATTTTTCCTTTTCATTTGCAAAAAGCACAGTTTAGCTCTCAGCTGCTGGCAAGCCCTCATTTGTCTCATTCCATTATGCCATCTGAAAACAGAATAAAACCCCAAACAGCCAAACCTGTTGCTTGTCCATCTGCCAAAATGAGTTTTGACATTTTTGTCACTTTCCCTGACCCTTGAGAAGCCGCCACTGACCTAGTTCATCCCGAACAGGTCAAACTGTCAAAAACTCAGCCTGGATGAAAAAACAAAAGATGTAAAAAAAAAAAAATCCCCCCACTTCATTAGAATAAAGATAATATCATCTCGGGAGATAAAACTGCCAGCTCAAGGGCCTTTAAGGAGCTGTCGAAAAGATGGCTATTGTGTGCGAGCCCTGAGCCAGCCCTCGGGCACTGGTGTCACCTGGCAGGTCAGTGTGGCAGTGGGGTCGGGGCTTTTTGCCCCTGCTGTACTGCAGGCTATGGTGCTAAGCACAGAAGCCCTGGCACTGCTGTCAGCCACAGATCATGTGAAACTGTCAAAAGTCAAGCGGGTATCTAGGAGGGTTAAACTGATTAGCTATGCACTTCTGCTCCCTGGCCCTCAGTGCGCGTCAAGAACAAAGGCTTGATTATTGGAGGGGTGTGGAGGGGGGAGTCCAGGTCACTGTTCATTCTTTGCACTAATACAGGCTATTTTGTCTCCAAAAAAAGGCCCAAGACAAAGTGCGCTGATGACGACCCTGACAGACTTGTATCCTTCATATTCCCCTTTTCTTTTCATCCAGGCCAACCCAGACTTCTCCTTTCAGGCCCGACAGTCTCAAGGCTGTCTCTCGCCTATCTAGATATCGGCCATCTCTCATTTTTCTTCCCATCTCACAATCTCTTAGCGTCTCCTTCTATGAACTTTTCCTCTATCTACACCCCCCCCCCACCCCCCCCCCGCCCCCCGCCCCCAAGCCCAGCTACCCCCGCCACCCCCCAACATGCACTCACCCTGTTGGTCCGTCTTTTTGTGTTCCTCCTCACTCTCGCCCACACTCCACTCTGGGAAATGTAGATCTTTTCCTGACAAGTTCCTCGCGGACTGGAAAAGAAGCGAGCCCTCTGGAGACTGTCAGAGGGTCCTCTGCCAAAAAATGCGTGGGAATCGTCTGGATGGGAAGAAGAAGGGCTTTTTTAATTGTTTTCTTTTTTCTCTCTTTGGAATTACTCACTGGAAAATACTGTGATTGTTCATTTATTTGTCTTACATAAAACGGGGACATCAGCTGTGTGTGGCGGGGGTCAGTGAAATGAGTAGCCATAAAATGTGACGAAGAAGGGACATTAAAAGAGACACTTAGCCCTGGTTAAATCAGTCCACAACATTTCTTTTCACATCAAGGAATGTTATTAAAAAGAATGGAACAAACTTATTATATCCTGTTTTCAAACTTTAAAACGAAACAACATGAAGCATTTATGTAGGCATTTAGTGCTGTTCAACGGATCAATCAGTCTATATTTACCCTGCTTTACACTACCGGTGAATATTTATTTTTAGTGTTTATACACTTCAGGACCTGCCTCAAAATACAGCTGGAATAACAACTGCAGTACTTTGGGGTTCATTAAATTCACAATCAGATCGTTTCCTGACTGGAGAGTTTCGGAGTTCAGCTGTGAGGTACAGGGCTTTCCGAGGGCTCGCAGAGTTCATGGATGTCTAGAGACAGATGTTATTTTGGTTGGCCTAAAATATCTCTTGATCTGTAATGATTATACTCCAGACATCCCCTGTGCTGTGTGACAGCGAGGCTGCCGAAAGACTCAATCAAATGATTGATTTATAGTCGGTATGGATTGACAGACGTGCAGAGACCTATTATTCATGAGGCTTTACGCTGAGGTGACTTAAAATAGGCACAGAGTCAAGATTTTCCGCCTCAAATGCATATCCCGTCTTTCTGGGGCTAATTTTAGCACTAAAAAAAAAACCTATCCTTACATAACCTTTTTATGTACATCTAGATTTATGGTGTCATTGTCTTGATGTTCTCATCTTTGGTCTCGGACGACAAATACTGCAAAATGGAAGGGGGCTGTTCAACAGTGAGGCTTTTAGCTTTTATTTCTGGAATTATAAACCTCAATAAAAAAAGGAGAAAAAAAAGAACTTCAGTGCTAAATCAGAGCTGGATATTTTGACATTCCCTCGCATTGCCTCCTCTGACGGGCGCGTCGGCCCGTGTCCCCGCGTCGCTGAAAAGCCGCAGTCATGTGACTGGAGCGCGAGAGAGGGAGCAGCTGGAGACGTGGGAGATCTGGTTCCCATGTTCCCTCCCTCACTGCCTCTTCACATCCTGGTGCCTCCCCCCCTCCCTCCCCAGGAAAAAAAAATCTAGGAGCCCTGATCCAAGAAGAGCAAGATCACCGGAGGTCAATCTCTTGTTGCACAATGTCACTAACCATCTTTGTTCCATAATGGACTTAAAAGGCCCTTTATTGTGGCCGCACAATCTGGCTCCATTCTAATCGTAAAGGCGTATGACAAACCAAAGGTAGGGGGCCATCAAGACTCTGAAGAGAGATCAACATCTAAGCAACTGTATTAGCACATTGTTCTGGGCACTGAATGAGATGGAATGTCTGACAATATTAGGCTGTCATTTCTGTTTCTTTCTGTCTATGAGAACAAGTGCATGTAGAGGAGTGTGCTTTCTGACTTTCTCTTCTGTGGTACACTGTTACAAATGTACACAACCACTTGGTTCATGTTGAATTCTGAATGTCTTAATAAACCACCCGAAGTTAAATTTGTAGTATCGTTCTAGAATAGTTCCTCCAATGATTATTTCCCCCCAATACCCCTCCATTTCCAGGCAGACTCTAAATTGAATGCAAGGTATTAAAAAGCATCTTAATCTGAAAATGATGCTATTGATTTCAGCTCAAACTACAACCTTTCATTGCTGCCCTTTATTAATTTCCTTTAATGCCAATGTGCAAAAATGAGAACTGAGAAGGTCACAATATGATACAACTGAATTAGCCAGGCCAGCACACAGATATGTAATTCTTAAAATGACATTGTTATTGCATTACATATAAGCAGCTCTTGAGGATGACATTATGGCTCTCTCTCTTTCTCTCTCTCTCTCTCTGTTGATGTTGTGGAGTGTCTTCTATTCTGGTGGACCACCTGCTGCTCTCTCTTTGACCGCCCCTCTTAGCACCAAACTGATATGTAAACAATGTGTATTGTATATGGTGAGTTACTCCACAGAGATAAATATCAAAACTTGTCAGGTGCTACACTGTACCGAGGCAGCACTTCAATGCTATGTGGCTACAGCAGGAATGGTGTTCTTTAAACAACACTATCAGCACAAAGCCTGCAGGCACGCTTCCATGAGATGGATGTCTACAGTAACACCCAGGGCCTATGCTACCTACTCCACACTACAGCACGGAGAGGAGACAAAAGGGAACAGGGGGTGGAGGTGGCGGTAGGCTAATGTAAACCGGGGCATCCGAAGCGTTAAACCCTGTGCGCTGTTTTGACAAGTTTACAAAACAGCGAAGGAATCTTCATTAATCTACAGGGGGAAGGAGTGGGCAGCAGCAAAAGCCTACAGCAGCAGCAGCAGCAGCAGTGGGAGAGCCATGACTGTGGCCATGGAGGGCTGGAGGAGTAGGCCGAACAGGAACTGGAGAGCGGCCTCTCCTCTCCTCTCCTCTCCTCTCCTCTCCTCTCCTCTCCTCTCCTCTCCCCGCCTGCTTGGGCCCTGGGATTTGAATCAGCGCACCACAGGAAGCTCGACTGGGTGGTTTGTTTAGCTGGATGTGATTTCGAGTGGTGGGAGGGGGTGTTGCCCAGTCATAAGGAACACAATGGGGGCATACTTTCTGAACACGACTAATGGGCAATAATGACGTGGCTCGCATCCAAGCACTTCGATAGCCATGTCTCCAGATTAAGGTCCCTCCTCCTCTTCTTTCTTTTTTTATTAATCACAAAGGGGTCTCCATTTCTGCAGTTGAGAGGCAAGAGTCCATATTTCACCGTTTCCATTAACCCAACTGTTTATTTTTACAATTGTATTGTTCTTATTGCCATTATATTGTTGTTGTTGTTAATTTTGTATATCACCAGTTTTACTAATGCGCAAGTATGACCTTAAGTGTTATTAAGGGCAAATTATTCTGCAAGAAATACAATGTTTCAGGTAGAGGGATTAGTGAAAACCTGCGAATACATTTTCGTTCAGCAGAGAAGTTTCAGATTGTGAACATTAGTTTGCAAACTGGCTAAGGTGGATAAACCATGATTAACATGTAATTAAGGTCAGGAAAAGTATTTTTACTCTCAGAACAAAATGCCTTCAATACACAATATCAGCTAATGTTTAGCAAAACACTCTATTAACATATTGTGCAAACAGACAGAAGGAAAGGACCCAGGGGTATCGTATTGCAGGAAATAACTACTCTCGCTCTCTTGGTAACTGATTCCAGGAACGCTAGTAAGAGAAAGAAAGAGAGCAGCAAAAAAAAAGAGAGAGAGCGAAAGATAGGGAGTCTGGCCCTGGGTTTTCGAACACTGAACAAGATAGATTCTTCCAAATCCTAATTGGAGAACAGTTGATTTAATTGGTATCCATTTGGCTGACAAAGGAAAGCAGGGGTAGTGGGCAGGCAGGAAGCCCCCTTGGGGGATGTGAACATGGAGTGGCTCCGCTGCACGCTCTGGGACGGATCATTTCCAAAGACGAACCGTGGGAGCTGGCAGGAGAGACTGCAGCGGGAGAGAGAGAGGGAGGGAGGGATGGGAGGGTTGGGGGTCCATGGTGGGGTGGCGGGTGGTATGGAGGGGGGGGGGGGGGGGGGAGTGAGAGGGAGAGAGAGAGAGAGAGAGAGAGAGAGAGAAAAAGAAAGAGAGAGAGAGAAAAAGGCTTTGACCATTATTTGAGGCATCTTTATTTTGGAGGCACGGACCATTTCAGAGGCAGAAGCATAATACTCTGAAAATGCACTCATGCTCCGGCTAGGGCAGGGTAATAGGATGCTGACCCTCGGAGGACAGAAGAGGATACGGTTCACTGGGCCCTGTAACCCAAGGCCCCTTTGGCTGATACAACTAAATTAAAGTGATCACAACAAACCTCCTGAATACTCCAGGAGTCACTATCCCCACCTTCACTCTAGCCATGTCTTAGGGTGACTTTAATTTAGTGTAGAGAGAGAAAAGGAGGAAGGTTATCCGGTTCTTGGTTAAATTTGACAATCATCTCTTGATGGGGTAAGATTTTTCTCTCTCCCCCCCCCCCCCCCCCCCCCCCCCCCCCCCCCCCCCCCCCCCACCCCCCCCCCCCCCCTCCTTCTTCAAGTCATCTTCAGAAATTGGCTTTAATGTCAGTGGGGCACACCACTGACTGTCCATTAGGTTAATGCAGAGGGAGACGCACACTGACCAACTCACTGAGTAATGATTGATGAGGAGACACTGAGCTGCTCTGCCTCAGTTCTGCTGAAGGATTGGCTCAGCCTACATTGTTTGTCTGTCTGTGTGTGTGTGTGTGTGTGGTGTGTGTGTGTGTGTGTGTGAGTGTGTGTGCATCGTGTTGGTCTCACTATTTACATAATAGACAGACTGCATAGATTTTTCCTCGGAGCACTACGGTCAGCGAAATACCTACAATTATTTTCTTCATTTTGGTGAACTGAAAAATCATTTCGTTTTGTAATCTAAAAATGTGTGTATTTTTAGATTTAATTATATTTGAATTACTACTATATTAAATAGGAGTACACTATAATACACAGACATCAGGAGAAAATGTGAAAAAAAAATTACACATAGAAAGCAGCACTGCATTAGTGGAACTACTCTTGTCAAAAGAAGATTTAAAAACTCCCAGACGCTAAGCTTCACATTTCCTGAAAGCCTTTATTCTCAATTAGGGAGCATATTTTGTTACCCTCTCTCTTTCTCTCTCCTCTCCCTCTCTTGTTCTCTATTTCCTGAGCACAATTATGAGGCATGTGTCTGTGCCAATGATAAACAGCCAGCATCTGTGAGCTGGCGAGGCCCGGATGCACAGACAGGGAGAGACCCAGGTGTTGGAGTGTTTTTACTGCCTCTGCGGAGAGGAGGGGTAAAGGGTGGGGGGTAAGGGGGGGGGAGCACATGACCTGAGGCCAGGCACTGGAGACCTTCACACTTATCCACAGGGGGACCTGGGCTGCTCTTATCTCTTCCTCCACTTTTACTTTCCTTTTTTTGTTTTGCTTCATTTCCCTTACTCCATTCCTCTTTCACTCTTTTTTCTTCTTCTTCTTCTTATAATTATTATTTTTTTGTGCTTTGGTTGAGAAATGGGCATTTTTGAGGGATATGCAATTGCATTAGACCACGAAAAAGAAATTCCTAAAAATAAAAAAGTGTGTTTTGATTCTTAATTTTTGCTCAAATTGATTTGCATTTAATCTTTTTTTTCCTCTCTCTTTTATTAGAGTGCGCAGACTGATTAATCCGTCACACCATGTATGGATTATAAATTTAGAACTGTAATTGCACACATCATTACTGCTGCCCAGTAGCTATCAGTTTGAATTTGGATCATGGTCATCAAATTTGCACTTCCCAGATCTTCATCTGCGCCTCTGTCTTACTCATTTTTAGGCTATGTGATAACATTAGTGTGCATTACGTCAGTGCTGCAACACGCACTCACACAGACACAGACACACACACACACACACACACAGACTTAGACACACACACCCAAACACTCAGACACACTCACACAAGCACTCCCTCACCCTTTGACACACACATACACACACATACACACACACACGCATAGGGCTAAACGCATCCATTCTGAAATAAATGGCTCTCTATTCTTTGCTTCTCAGATGAAGAGTGTGGTTAGAGACCCTGCTTAAAGCCGTAAGGAGCCCAGCAGGCCTTAATCCCCCCTACAGTATATGACAGGCCTGCCCTCACCTTGCCGAGCACTTAAAGAAGCAATCTCTCAAAAAGTCGCCTTTCAATTAGAGTCTGTGTGAGAGTGCGCGTCCATACCCGAGGAGCGGGAGCAGTGTGCTGGGGGTGGAGTGGGCCCATCCCTGATGTAAATGAAGAGATGCATATCAGTGTTAATCCATTGCTTTGTAGTCACAGCCATACCCAAAGTCTGTCTAATTTCCCTCGCCCTCCCCTTTGCAGCCAGAAGTGTATCGATCGGCAGTAATTGAAGTGTACTTGATAATCCGCGAGGCAACAGGGGAGAGGGAGACCCTCAACTCTTCACACTGATGCATAGAGAATGGGGATGGGTGGATGTGTGGAGCCGCTGTGTGTGTGTGTGTGTGTGTGTGTGTGTGTGTGTGTGTGTGTGTGTGTGTGTGTGTGTGTGTGAGAGTGTGTGTGTGAGTGTGTGTGTGAGTGTGTGTGTGAGTGTGTGTGTGTGTGTGTGTGTGTGTGTGTGTGTTTCTGTGCACGCAAGGGGGAGAGAGGGAGAGAGCCGAAAGAGTTCTTAGGTATGGGCGGGTTGGGCAACACCCCTTTCACCATTTTTTCTCAGCTGATTAAACTCATTGAGGGGCAGGCGAGTGGAACAAATGGATACAAAGGTCTGCTTGGCAGCTAACAGCAATACAGATTTCTTCATTGAAACAGCCAGTGCCAAATCTCTGGGGCACTCTCTACACTAACATTATGCTCCTGGGGAGCTCCTGCCTCACATCACCTGGATTAAACTGGGTGTTTCTTTTACTGAGGAAACCATTTTAATAGTTATCATCACCTTAATATTTATTACAATACATTTTAAATACATGAATTTGTGAAAATACTTACTTTGCATGCATGCTGCCATGTTGTATGATGGAATAGAAAACTATTGATATCTGGGGGGGGGGGAAAGTGACAGTAAGTGATGGTTTGACCTACAGACCTTCTGAGAATAAAAAAAACAACAAAATATCAATCAGTACAAAATAATGGACAGACTAAACAAAACAAAGAGACAAGAACAAAACACAATGCAAATTGTCTTAGCCTAGACTTTGACACCAGGAAATGGTTGTCGGTTTCCTTTTGTCAAGTGCCTCAGGATGGCACCACTTTCAAGTGGATGTGCAAAAGACAGGCAGAGAGAGAGAGGAGGAAGAGAGTGATATACAGAGAGGGGGAAAGAGAGACGGGAGTGATTGAGTGAGTGGGTAAGTGAGAGAGCGAGAGGGTGAGAGAGAGAGAAAGAAGGTGAAAGAGTGAGAGAGGGGGGAATGGGGTGAATGAGTGAGCATGAGAGAAATGGGGAAGAGAAAGAGAAAAGAAAGAGTGATCTGCTGCTAAGAGAGTAGAATAAAAAAAGAAATTGAGTGAGTGAGTGAGTGAAAGATAGAGTAAGTGAAAGTGAGGGGGGAGAGAGGGAGAGAGCACTGGGCGGGCCCTGCTGTGCCCCGGACGTTACAGGGGCCATCAGACAGTAAACATGGGTCTGTCCTCTTACAGGTCACAGGCAGGCCAGGGTCAGTCCAAAGGTGGAACCAAACAATGACCTCGGCACCAGCTCAGGAGGGGCCAGAGGACATCCCCCAATTAATAAATGTCTCCGCACATAAATGATAACCCATAAAGGCCAGGAGGAGGTCTGCAGACAACATGCTGGAGAGAAAAACAAAAGTATTTTGTGGACAGTTGTAAATGCTAGTCTCCATGAAGGATACTTTGGGGGGGTTAATTTAAAAAAAAACTGAGTGCTATGTTTTCTATTACTGTTACAGTTAAATGTTTAGTGTTTGTCTGTTGGGGAAGGCTTTTTAAGATGCTTTTAAAGATGGCCGATTGTTAAAAGCTGCAGTGCTATAATACAATAAAACGGCCTCCTCCCAGAGAGCAGTCATCCATACATTCTGCTTCACAGAGGAGAAACATGTGTTGGAGCTGGAGTGGTGCATAAACGCTTCCATGGCAGGCCCTGCCAGAGTTCCATGTCTGCGTCCTTGATCATTATACTGTGACATTCCGCCACGAGGACAACAGGAAGAGAGCTCACCAGAATGGAAGCTACTGTGCGTCATGTGCGATAACGCCACCTTTGTTCCCCTCAATGGCCTCTTCTGAATAGCCAGGCTATAATGGAGAGCGCTACTGTAAATGACTTAAATTGCCAGTCATGAGGGCTATTAGAATTACCTCCATCATTTCGTCCCTCTACAGCCCCAATGACTCTATTTGGCCTTCAGAGATGCGTTTCGCTAGGGACCGTCTCCATCGCGGCAATGGTTCCTCATCACTTTGAAAAGCAGACAGGAAAAATCCTGGCATCAGACATGACAAGGGCCTTGAATGTTTTTGTTTGAGAGCGAGTGTAGGCTCCGCCCAGACCTGAGCCTGCAACATCTGCATGATAATGAACCAAGGTCAAAAGGACATGACTTACGTGACCTTTATTTTTCCAGCGCGTGTAGCAGTATAATTTGAGTATGAGTAATTCTAAGGAACGTAGTGGAGCATAGCTTTCGAGGTATGTCTTTTGTATCAGCGGCATATCCGAGATATATGCCCTGTGGCTACTATAATCGTGTCGTGAGGGCAAAAAAAAAGAGATTTTATTGAGGTTGTAGGGCACACCTGCCAGAGATATCTGTTCAATCTACCACAATTGTATTTTTTGTGGAAGAGGGATATCTGCAGCCATGCTTGTTAGTAGGATGTGGATGTCTTCCTAAACACCAGACACTTTGCAGACAAAATACACACACAGACACACATACACACACACAGCAGGTTGCCTGATACACTAGGCTGTGTGCCTCATCCCTTTCATAGAGAATAAGAAATAACCATAACTCCTCAGCCCCCCACCCCCACCCCCACCTGCCCTTGGTGACCCCTGTTTTAAGTGGGCAGCAGGTAATTGCTGAGGCTGTGTTGCCCATCAGCCCACGCCTCTGTGTGTGTGTGCCTTTTGTGTCATCTCTATTTATTATATTTTGTGCACCGCCCAGGCCCTGGTAATCAATTTCACAAGGATACAGGCCTGATATCAGCTGCCGTGCACATTATGAGGCCAACCCTCCTCTTATCAAGAGCAGAATTGCTGGGTGGAGGTCAGGAGCAGATAAACAGGAGTGTAACGCAACCCCCCCACACACACACACACACACCACCAACGCAGGCACGCACACACACACAAAACCTACAGACGTATATGCTCACACTCCCCCTTCGTCCCAATCCCTAGTCAAAAGTATAGGTGGGGAGGTGATGCTTTGTTGGGGAAGGGGGGGGGGGTCGCACAGAACAAAACACATGGCAAGGGAGAGGTGGTGACCCCTGTAAGGTGGCTCTTGTTACGCCCGACCTTCAGAATTTCATCATCAGCTCTCCTGACTGCTTCATAATTCGGAGCCAGCTCAGTCTCATCTCTCTCTCTCAACCTCCCTCCATCTCTCTCTCCCTCCCTCTCTCTCTCTCTCTCTCTCTCTCTCCTCCCCCCCAGCCAGGGAGGGGTGAGACAGTGGACGCCCTCTCTCTGATTATCTCCCAGCTCTCTTGGCAGACCTTTATAGACCGACCACAACTCCATCAATCACGCTCACCACCTCTACCCCCCCCCCCCCCCCCCCCCAACCCTCCAAAGTCCGCCACCCCAACCCCTCACCCGGCCCCCAGGTCCTTCTGTCCCCACCTGACAACCACAGGGGCAATAGAGTCCTGAGAGGAGTGTTTGTTGTCACCTGGGGTTGGGTGTCACGCTCGCTACCTTCCTGACTTGCTCGCACACTGGCTCAACCCTGCTGGAATTTTTATGATTCATGGATACCGCCGCCTGTATCTCTGGACTTAGAGATAGGGGGGAAATCATCCGGTCTGTGTCCATGTTTTGAAATGAGCACTCGGGACATGGGGAGAGGGGGTGAATACAATGACTCGGTATGGAGGACATACACAATTCTAAAATGCAACTAAATTCATATTATCATATTATGGCACCAAAATTCCAAACATGTATTAACAGTCACACAACTGCAATTAAGGCTAAACACCCTGTGTATATATGTGTGTATGTGTGGGTTGTGTGTGTGTGTGTGTTTTGAGATGGTAGGGGAGGCATTGTCCGGGGATCAGTTTGTGGCAGACAGTGAGAGTGAGAATCATGAAAATGTCATGCAGTTGAATCAGGCTGGGTAAACATTAATTAGGGCCAGGGCCTGTCTGTGTGGACACTTCCTAGGAGCCGGTGCAAGCAGCTGTGTGTATTTGCCGAGAGGAATGGGTCCTTAGTGAACATATTTCGGAGGTGTGTGTCTTCACCCCCTCCCCACCCTCCCACTCCCCACCCGTCCTCCTCTGCCACTATCACTTCTCGTTAGTCAGTTGAAAAGCAGAGCTGACAACGCAACATGCCATTTTATGTACTGTTCTGGTCTCATTCTTACACTGATACTATTTTGTGACATGACAATACTTTTAATGGCCGATGTTATCCATGATCGGAGTCTGATAACATTAACAATGTTTTGTTTTAATACCATTCAATCTTTGCACGAGAGGGGCTGTCATTTTGGTTTGTTTTTAAAAGAATAATTTCATTCATGCATTCAGCTTCATATCTACAATTGCTGCAAGGGCCCACATGTCGTTTCGGGTTGGCAGTTCACAGTGCATATTTCAGCATTGGAGTATAATGACAACCTGCTTGTTACTGTGGACAGGCATCTGTCTAGTCACACTCTTCTCAATCCCACCCCATTTCTCAACTGACCTCACACAGCCATTCCAGGCTAAAGACATGATGAGTGGTTTTCTTTTTCTCTCCAACCCTCCCCCCCACCCCCAATCCCACCCTCACACAAACACTCACACACACACAACACCCCCCCTCCCATCAACCCTCTGCCACCCCCCCTGCCTACGCACATTACATCCGCTCTATCATTAAGCTCCTCTGTGCGCTGGTTTAGGACGCTGCCATATGGTGCCGCTTGTAGAGTGTGCACAGAGAGGCTCAGGGATGCCCATGATCTGATGAATCTTTCTTGGAAAATAGGGCTTGCAGGGGGTGACGTCACAGTCAGCCAGCTGGACCAGGCCCAAGCGCACTTGCTTTTCTTTCCCTGTGTCTGCCTGTGTCTACAGTGTGTGTGTGTGTGTGTGTGTGTGTGTGTGTGTGTGTGTGTGTGTGTGTGTCTGTATGAGCATGCGTGCGTGCACGTGCACATTTGTGCACGCATGCTCAGCAGACAGAGAGATTTATTGATGCCTCTCTGTGGCACCACCTAGGGGACCTTACACAATTTGAAAAAGACAGCATTCCTTCCGTTTCAGTGCATTACAGACATGCGTGTCAAATAGCCCCTCTAAAACACTAATGGCAATCAAATCAACACACAAACACAAAAAAGGATTAAACAATGAAAGATATCCAGTGACTGAATATTTCTAAAAATACATCATTGCACACCATATACATTTAGTTAGTTAATTTGGTTTACTTAACAATACAGGCATACCTTTATACCTTTTAGCATTTGTACATGTTACATACCATGTGAGGCTCTAAACGGGCTTTAATATAGGAGAGGTCCCTTGGAAACTCTGAGGTTGGGCCCGGGAATCCCGGGAGCACACAATGGCCAAGGCAGAACAATGGCAGCCAGTCTCACAGTTAAGATGTCGTGGCCGGCTGAAGCTGTGCTTAGTATTCGGCTAGCGGAACGCACAAAGATAAAAGAGGAAATGTCTATCTGTGCAGCCTATGCGATCCAAAAAGAAGCCATCAACATGCAAGTATGAATAGAATTCACTGTCAGAGCACTGATGTTATCAAAACAGACAAGCTTACATCAGGACTAGGAGAGGCAAAAAAATAAAGTGTCAACAATATGCACATTAGAGACATAAAAGATAACAGACATGTTAAGTCTCTGTTGATGGGATGAACTTTGAGAGTTTGATTCACCATCATGTGGTTTTTTTCTCATAGTAGGAGAATGGCACAACTATCCTTTCCACATCTTGTCATATGAGACGTGTGACTGCACCAGTGCTCTCAGATGGGAGGCTTTTACATCCATGAGTGGCTCTGTGCAAACATGCGGACACCGTCACACACACACACACACACACACACACACACACACACACACACACACACAACACAAACACAACACACACTCACACACACACACACACACAAACAATGACGCAAACATAGCAACACCACACTGGAATTAACCGAAAGGATGTCAACTAGACTTCTTTCCATCAAATTGACAGAAAGCATTTAACACAGAGCAAGCACTCTTTGACATGAATCCCAAATGATTTCACACTGGCAGTCTCTTCACAGGGGCACAGAAAATGTGACTTGATTTGACTAGCCTTTTTTTTCTCAGGACATTAATCTATTTAAAGTGACCTACTGACCTAGAAAACACGTCGGGACCAACCGTGTTTTCGTCCTCATAAGCTCATTTTCATTCCCAACGAGACACAAAAAAATGGCTTACAATGTAATAAACTAAACAGCCAAAAATTCATTGGATTAGATTATGTTCAATAAAATGCATGTATCTACCAGTTACCACTGAAGGGCACACTAAGTCTAGTGCCCTGGCGCTGCTTACTAAAACCGTACTGTAGTAGTAGCAGTCTTTTTTTGCAAAACAGAGAGCAAAGTGAAAAATCCACCCTTCTTCCATGATAGAGGTCACAAGGGCATTAGCAAAAGAGCATTATTTGCCAGGGAGAGTAAAACCAAGAGGTGATTAAAAACAACATTACACTATTGGATATAACTCCACAACGACATCTGCCACGTCTGTCTTCAAGGGCTGCGTCAAGAAGCACTGATTTAACTGTAAACACAAGTGTTATTTGCTCCGCACATTATCGCCATGGGATACCCCCAAACCCTGCAAACTGCCTCTGTGCTCAACACACACACGCACACAAAAAGACCTCCAGACAGCTCCAGTTTCTCACATATAAATGATGTGATCGTAAAAAACTAAACGTTACTTATTTAAAGTTAGCGAAAAATGCATCATGCATGCTAAATCCCAGTAAGACAAATAACTGCAGTGCCCTTGGTCAGATATTCGGACACTGCACCCTTTAGCACTGTCAATACATCCTATACATTCTCCCACAAGAAGTTCACAGAGTCCATCTGCCTTGCCAGACATCCTTGCACACCCCCATCCATAGCACTTTCATGTATTTAAATGGGCCTAGAGGCCTCTTGACTTATTCTTTTCCCTCTTTTGTGTGCGGGCGAGTAAAAGGCGAGTGGAAGAGCAGGATAAGCCGAGGCATTTAGCGGTAATTTAACTATTGCAGATGGGAATTATTAATTTGTATCTGCTTTGCCTCAGCCTGTACCACTTAGAGAAAAGGAGGGAAAAAAGTGTCATTCTATTCAATTTTCTGTGTGCCTGAAGTCCCTGGGCCTTGGCGAAGTCTGGTCCTGGGTCCGGAGTGTTAAATGTCAGGCCTTGTAGTAAGCTGTCAAAGAGTAGAATAGGCCCAGCATGATTGATGACTGGAGGGCCTGAAACCAAAACCCCCCAATTGCAAATGCTACCTTGCGTCAGCCAGTCGTCCAAGCCCCCAGCCCTCACCCACCCCCTCCGATAGTTGCTCGCTATTCAAGGTCAGCTTGCATAGCCTGACACCCCAACGCACTGGCGTCTCTCTAGGCCTCTTGACACAGAAACCAGGCCTTTATTTCACATGGATCTAAACGGTCTCCTGGCAGATCTCAGAGCGTTTAATCCTAATAAAAGGGGGAGAAGAATGAGGTGAACAGGGGCCCTGTTTCCCCTCGTCTTCTTTTTCTCATTTTGGCTAGTGCTGCATTTTTACTAACCCCTCTGCAAGACCTGAAGACTTCTTTCCCTGGCATAAGTGGTGTGTGTGTGTGTGTGCGTGTGTGTGTGTGTGTGTGTGTGTGTGTGTGTGTGTGTGTGTGTGTGTGTGTGTGTGTGTGCCTGCGCTACAATGGGGAGGGGCTGAGGGGGGAGGGATCTTAGGGTGAAATAAGAAGGGGGGGGAATAACTATGAGCGTAAAACTCAGATGACAAGATTATTAATGGGCTAGGCTACATCATATCTTGCCCATGCATATTCATGCAGTTGCTGTACAGATGGGACCAAGGTAGAGTTGTGCTGCAGCCTTACTGTGAGCAGGTCAGCTGTAGCTGTATCCTTAATATGGCAAAAAAATATATATATTTTAAAACTCACTTGTTAAAAAAGTTTTTTAAATGAGGAATAATGCATAAGCTTATATTATCATTTGTATCCACATGCACACTACCTGAATGTTAACATCTCTAAGCCTATTCCTAAAAAAAAAGCTACTTCAAAACTTCAAAACCAAATGTTAACACAATAGCTCCTAAACATGACAAAACAATCCCGAATTGTCCATGCTTATGATTAGTTTATGATGCTTACTTCTTGTAGGTAGCCTACTCTCCAAACTATCACAACACAACGCACCAGGGGGGTTATTCATTCAAACACACATCCATACATGAGCCAAGAATCATTGCTAAAACTGGGCGTATGTGGGTTAGCTAGCTAAGACGGCTATCCCACTACTAGCCTACCTGTTGTCTAAACTGGCTATTTCCTGAACCTGCGTTAATTTTTTTAGCGCACTAATGTTAGGTTTACCTTTGTTGTGCCTTAAGTACTGAGGTGACGCTCACGCCAATAGATGAGTGCATATTAAATTCTTCGAAAGCCATGGACAGGTGACAGTTGCTGTTAATTGATGCAGCTTTTTCAGAGCGGAGTTGACCATGGCGATACACCAAAGAGACAGGTTATGTTCCATTGTCAGCTGGAATACCACCATGGCTGAACTTGTAACCCACTTCTGCGCGCGCGATTCACTTAACAAGTATTCGAGCAGGTAAGACTTAAAAAATAATTTCCAGGTCAACAGTTAACATGCTACTGTTAACATGACAGTACAGAACACTTTTATGTAGGAATATGGTTAGGCCTACATAAGACCAATTCTTATTGTCTAGGGCTACTATATTTAAGATGTTGTAATTTTACAGCAGTTAAATCAGACCAACAATGACCAACACAAAATGTAATGATACCGAATGGTTGTTGCCGACTGACGGACCAAAGGCTATGGCCTTTTAATGTTTTGACGTACCTTTTGGTAAAACTAGCTACTAAACATGGTCATGATCAAAGTCTTCCTTAGTCAGACAATAGTGTCATTTGTGTGCATACATGCCTGTCCTGAAGCGATCCCCTGGCCCCTGTCATTCGTGCTGTCTCCTGCGGCCTTGTGAGTTTGAGAAAAGGAGTAGCCTATGCTCACGTTACTTTATCTTACCCTCACACCTGTCAAAGAGATGCCATCAGAGGTTTTAGAGCGTTGACTGTTCACAAGATCAAAAAGTCCCATTTTAAACCTCAACACACTGATTACTGTTAATTTACCGGCATAAGTGGTATTTATGCCCCATTAACTGCAAAGAAAATGAAGCCATTGTTTACAAAGTCAGGCACGGAGAAATCAGACTTGATGACAGTCATATTCTCTTTCTTTTCTTCCTCCCCTCTCTCTTTCACAAATAACAGCCTTAGCACTCTCCTCCCTTGGTTGCACTCACCTGCACAAAATGCTGTCCCGCTCTTTTGGGTACCTAAGTGGACAAGGGGGGTTGTTGGGGTGATGGGGGGGATGGTCATGAAAAGCCCAGATTTGGAAAAAGCCCAGCACCTGCCAATCTGACCCTGCTGTGACAAGGCCCGCTCTCATTGGCAGCGTTAATAACACAGATAAACATGAAGCTAAATACCAGGCCATGGTCTGTTAACTTTATGTGATTAAGAATGATTGGGTTTTTGCTTCGCCACACAGCAAGGATCAAAGAGCAGGCCTAGCATACGAGGGGCCTGCTCCCCCAGCGGAGTCGGCTCTCCATTTCCTTTTATATCTCATGCAAGTATAAGTGTCACAGCCCAGTCCCAGGGCTATCTAGAATCTGTGTTGCTCTGTCACATAGAATGTATTTGCAGGACATGTATTTAAACAGGGCGTGCGATTTATAGTATGGGATAAATGGCCCCACCGCAAGGAACTTGTAAAACTGTTCACTGTATCCTGAAGTTGAATGATTTAACCTTATAAACTCTCAGAGAAACTCCCAACATTTCAGCAATCTGTGAATATTGAGGGAGGGGGGAAAACCCTTTGGTGAACTCACAGACCAAACAAAGGTTTCACTTTGAAATCGAACAGAAGTAAAATTATGTCTTCCTATGAGCAAATACTGACGTCAGCACTCATGGGCAGATAAAACAAGCAGCATTTAGTGTTATTGAATAACAGGAGTGTTAGCACTTATGAGAAGATAACCAGATATAATATATTAGCAAAGATACGTTACTTGGTCTTTTTTAGATTGATGATGGGGAGTATAAAGACTTATTTCTAGATTAGTATGTGCATTATTTGGATTTTTTGTCCAGTTTGATTGTGAAATGATGAAATGAAAGGCTGTGATGAAAGGCTAACAAACAAATAAATAAACAAAAACAATTACACACTCTTAGCTGTCATTCTAGCTGTTCTTTTTTAACTTAAGTTTTCCTTTCAGCTTGTATTAGATATTGTAAATTAACCTTTACACCAAATTATTGTACTATACATTTTTTGAATCGTATTGTGTTTGAGATTGTTCTGATTTAAAAACAGACCTTTGTAACCGATGACACTTGAAAGATTTAAAATGTAACAACCCAGAAGGGACCTTGTACATATAGGGAGGATTTGTCACAATGGAGCTTGCCTTGTTTGCTTTTTAAAAAAGTGAGTCCATCAGCAGAACAACATCTGAGCCTATTATCTATCTTCAAGGTTTTGCGCTGATGAGCAGGAAGACAGGATGTGGTCACTTTCAAAGCTGAAATATTGGGGCCACTTTAAAAGAAGGGGATGCAGACGGACGTCTGCTGCTGTTTGTTTGCCATGCCACTCGTTGGTGTCAGACTTCCTGACATTCTTTCAGTTTATCTGCACTTGTCCTTTTTTTCTTTGTAGAACTGTCTGAGCTGTGCATTTGGGAAATGAGAGAGAAAGGGAGAGGGAGAGGGAGAGGGAGAGAGGGAGAGAGAGAGGGAGAGAGAGAGAGAGAGAGAGAGAGAGGGAGAGTTGTCCACTTGGTCCGTGTTATTGTATGGACTTGGCCTGTGAAGACTGGAAGAGAGCCCAGTAGGGTCGCTGTGTGCTTTGGGGATAGAGAGGTCTTAGGGGCTGGGGAGGGGGGGCCTAGAGGCAGTTGGCCAGGCCTTGCTGGAGCCAGGAGCCGGGGCAGGGGCTCCAGAGGGCAGTGCAGGCCGGAACGGGTTCAACCTCTGCTTATCTGCGGGCCTCAATGTCAACAAAACTACCAGGCCCAGGCGCTGAGACAGGGTGTAAAAAACGTGTTTACAATTGGAAGGGGTCAAGGACTTGAGGACAGATAACTATTAACAGAGCGTGTCTGCCATGGTCTTTTCACAGGAGAGGGAAAAACTGAAGGCTGTTGGATTTTTTTTCAGTCAAGATATGTCACTGGGAAAAGGAAGGACTATGCCGATGTATCCAAAGAAAACTTTTTTTATTGCGCCCAGTCCATACCTACAAACAACCGACTTTTAAATTCACAAAGTTGTCTGCCATCGTAGTTGTTTATCATTAAGTAAAATCTGACAAAATAAAAGTAAACACTGGTCAGAATTTCAGTCTACATCCTAGACTGCCTATTGTTGAGCAATATTTCATATCTTAAAACCCCACTTTACCATGCCACCTGTATAGCACGTCAACCATAATTACACACATAATTACATACATATTGCAGCCAGTGATGTATAAGCATAAGTGTTTTATCATCCAAGGCCACCAGCAGGGTTGTAGTTCCCCCCAGCTTCTCCTTCTTCCTCCTTCTACTTGTCACAACATGTCTTGTGCGGCTGGTTGGATCCCCTGTATAGCTCTCTTGTTGGCTTCTCTCCATGGGGATAACAAGTAGGCCAGGGCAAAGCACAACCAAGCTGGATGGGCCGGCAGTTGTATGCTTCCTACTCTTTGCAACCAAATATATCTTGTGTGTGTGTTTGTGTTTCTTGTGGAAAAGCATAAATAAAAAAGGCAGTAAGCTCCTCAGATTTATCAAGCACAATGCTTTTCATAAAGCATGCATGCTTAGCTTGTATATTCAGCATTGCCTCTCTTTAGTGAGCTTTTGGGTTGGAGTTCTATCTAAGACGGTTGGTGATGATTGGGGGGGTATTTGGGGAATAGTTGTCAGATATTTAGCAGTTTAGTCAGTTAGTCATAAGGAATGTCAAAGCAGTATGGCTGTCTAACTTCATCACTTTTTTGTAGGTTTTTCAAATCATTTTGTCTCATCATTTCTTTAACAGAAAATATAACATAACATGTTCATGCTGTTCCATTACTTTGGGAGTATTAAATGACTAAATTAAATTTAAAGATGTGCATTTTACCAGAAACATACAAATCAGATATTAGAATAACCCACTACAAATTAGTTTACTCACCTAAGTCATATAGTCACTTGGAGGTTTTTATGACTTGAGTATGGAGTCATTTGTGGTCCTAGTATTCTTGATGTGTACACAGTTAACATTAATGTATTTGCTCTGTCTCCTGTTGCTCAACTGGTGCGGTGAGGTGTTAGTAACACTGAGGTCATGGCCTTGATTACAAGGAGCACATATACGGGTGAAACTTATACATAACCTGTACAGTAAATCACTTTGGACAGAACCATCTGCTTAATGTATTAAATGTGTGGCTTAGAGTGATAATTTATGGAAGGTTTGAAAAAGAAGTGTAGAATAAAATGTATAATAATTCAACAAGGAAGGATAGATGATAATATGTCTTGTTTTATTTGACAGATTTATTCCCGGAATGGAATTGTTCCTGCTAATTTTGATAGCAGAAAGTGTGTTGTTTGTTTGACCTCTTAGTGTAAAGTAAGGGTTACCTTCAAATATTGATTTTTCATGACTTATCATGGGACCTTGTGCTTCTGGAGCACGCCTCTGCTTTTTTTACGTGGTTTCTGGTCGCTGTCTGTGATCATTGTGAAAGGGCAATGTTGACACTTTTATCCAGACCTCAACTGATGATAACACATGTTTATTTGAGACTGAATCAGTCAGTGACTTTCACAGATTTATAATGTTGGTTCAAGAACAGCACTCCCCTTGACACACAAACACACACACACACACACACACACACACACACACACACACACACACACACACACACACCACACCACACACACACACACACACACACACACACACACACCGGTGATCCAGCCAGCCTCAGATGTTTTCTGGTTGGCGGTGGCTTTCAGCTTTTGTCAACTTTGGGGGGTGGGGGGGCAGGAATGTCGGAAGAAAATTTCACCTCTGCGCTGTTGACATGAGCCCTGAGGTGACAAGTTCAATCCATACAAATGAGATGTGATCTAGACCTAAACCTCTTAAGAGAGGAAGGCTATGTGCATTGCTAGATAAAGCAGGCAGAAGTGGATGGTCCCCACAGAACAGCCACTGTAGCTCTCTCCAACAGGAGAGGAGGACGATGAGACAGGGAAATAGTGCCGGCGTGTAGTAATTACAGTACCTCTGAACCAGGCCCTCTCAGAGTGAATGGGGGCAGCTCTTGGACTGCCCGGGCTAATGGTTTCTCCCCTGTCCTATTGCCCCTGGCGCTATTACTGTATTTAAATTTAGACCAAAGGGCATATGTGAACCAGCTGACGGGGGCGCTAATCTCTGGACCTTGAAGTTTTTTTTCTCCTCCTTTATTCTTTTTTCTCACTCCCTGTCTTTTTTCGCCCTGCACTTGGTGAAAATATATATGAAGGATCGATTACACATGGCTGAGTGAATAGGTGACAAAAGCCGCACAGAGGGCTTCACCTATGGATCGACAGGGCAGCTGCAGGGTTATAGAAGCTGATGGGGGTGGGGGTTGAGGGGCCGCCGAACTGTGTTGCGAGGCCCCATGGCTATGGGCTGAATCACCCCAGGCTCAAAAGCGGGACACCTTATCTGCCTTAGGGCACCATGAAGCTTGGGACAGGTGTGGCTTTGCTGTGTACATACACTCACTGGGGCGAGCAGACAAGAGGGATGAAGGAAGGTGAAAAATGTAGACGCCCCCCCTCCCCCTCATCCCTCCCAGCGGCCATCATCAGAAGCTGCTAACAGGTGGTAGGACTGGGCTAAAGCAGTAGAAGTGGAAAAGTGAAAGATCATCACATACCAGCAGAGAGACATGGCATTGTTTCCCATTTTGCTCTTGTTTTGCAGTGACTGACGTTTCTCCCCCCTACTGCCCACCCCTCCAGCTCTTGACTCACGGACATCCACTCTTGCCCAAACCTGTCCAAACACACGCTATCTGCATATTGTCCCAGAGGTTAGCAATGTGAGGCAGCTGTTTCCCTCTTCATGGAAGTTCAACCCCAGGGCTTTTCCGAGAGTCGCTGTTCATGCCTCCCCATCAGACAGTGACATGGAAACCTAAGTTTCTCTTAGTCAGGAAAGAAAGCAAAACCTCAAAAGCACTCCACACATACCTCTGCTACTGTTCTAGTTTGTCAGTTGTTTTAATGCATTGCGACATTAACCGGCTGACAAATCAACAGAAATGGAAAATAAATCAAATTAGAATGTGAATGTATGTCCTAACCACACAGACACAAATCCACTAGATATAAATGGACTGCATCTCTGTCTCAGGAAAAAGAAAAAAAGGAAAACAAGTCAGCTATAACTCTGTCCATCAGCACTTCTCCTCCACATGATGCTCTGGCACTCTGGCTTTAATCCATTAAAGTGCCCCCTTCCTTTCACTGTGCTGACACTGAGAGGCCGAGGCTGACTCTGTGCTGACATCTGATGTGGAGATCACCCTTTTATTCCACAATCGCACCCTTCCTCTTTCCCCCTGTTCCAATAATGCCTCGACTTGGGGGTCACTGAAACATGGCCTCCTTTTCAATTCCTGAGATTTGCTCACTGAAAAGAATGGGCAAGCAGGGCTTTACCTGTTGACAGGTGTGGAGGGGGTTACCTGTCTAAACAGTGACTCCTGATAATGACAGCTAATGAAGTACTTCCAGATACCAGACAGGTGAAGGCGGTGTGGTATTCATAACAAACGTGTCAACGGGAGTTCCTAGCAAACTATTCTAATGCCTGAAACCAGAGTTTGAAAAAAAGTCCACTTGTGTCTAGCCACACACAGCCTCTACAAGCAGAAGAAGACATAGCAGTTAAGAATACACACCACTACACCCATGGCAAATATGCTAAAGCTAACAGCAGATTAAAAAGCAACAATGCCAAAACATACATTTATATTACTCACAAATAAACAAGTATCTTTTAGCTTTTCCTGTTTGATAGTTGTGTTGCGTGGGACGTCTTACACTGACAAGCTTGTTCTGGCCACCCTGAGAGCAGAGGATGCATTTAAATAACAGCCAAAACGAAGACAAACGTAAAGTTGTGGGCGTGCCTAGCTGTCTAACCCCTCCCCATATAGGCGCTCTTTAGAAGAGCTGATTTGGGGTGTGGCCTCGAAAAGAGACTTCTGATAAAAACACTATGAACTACTTTTGGAGTTCAAAGAGGAAGTTTTACAGGCAGACAGGTCATTGAGAATGCATAACAGACTAATGCAACAAAGTCAGGACACACACATAATGTACACACACTTTTATTTATATCCAGGAAGTACAAGCAGCACAAAATAAAACACTGATGTAGTTTTTTAGTAAATAAACACAGACCATGTCTAGTTCATTAGTGGTCTTCCTCTTGCCCTCCACTCAGATGCCGAGGCTTGGGAAAGCATGCAGTTTAATTAAGCATTATATCGTCCACCATCAGGAAAAACAGAGGCCCCAGAAGGGGAAGGAGGGAAAATTGTCAACTGTAGCTCTAACTTCCTAATGGATAAACCCCATGAGGAAATGTTGTCTTAAGGAATGGAGAAAGCGGAACTCCAAGAGGGTATTCTTGTTGACACTATTTAACATATAACCCTTTGTCTTAATGTCCTTTGAGGGGGGGAAAAAAGCAAAAAGAGACAACTGTCGGTGATTGGACCAGCCTTAGCAACCCTGTGCAGAGAGTGAAAAGAAGGGGCAGTAGCTGGTACTTTAAAGTGTCAGGGTCTTTGTAGCTATGACTAGTTTATGATGCTGGTGTCAAGCATCCCACTCAATGAGGCCTTTGTCCCAGGCCGAGACCGGGGCAGTGGGAAAACTGCCCGCACTTAGTCGGCAAGGCCATCCATCTTTCTGCTAGGCCGCGGCTGTCCCCTTTGCACCAAAACTCTTGTGTATTAAAGATCTCTCGGGTTAATGTGCTGGAAAATTGGCTTGCATTTTTATTGGGAGAGGCCAGCTAAATGAAAGAAAAACAACTCGCGGAGGGCAGCAAAGGACGAGGAAAATATCTGGAGGAGTGATCAGAAGGGGGCAGGTCCTCAGGACTAGGATCTACTGACCTCCATAAAAGCAAAGGCTCTCGTATGTCACAAGTCGGAGATGATATCGTGGTCCGTCCAAGTGCATTTCCAGCCATTTTATCATTAATGTTTTATGCAGTTTTTCTTACTGTTGGGAGGGTTGACAGGGTTGCTATGTGCAATGCAAAATTGGAATTCTAAAGGACAAAAAAAGGAAATCTGTCACATAAAATCAAAGTACAATACACACCCCTGCTGTAGGATGATTGAGAACTCTGCTGTGGTCACCTCAGTGAATAGGAGAATATCCGGAGGGGTCTGTGAACAGTAGCCTTGCCACCTGGAAGCTGACAGTACTCTGAAGTGAAATGCCTGTATGGGACACATTAGCCTAATCAATAAGCTTCAAGCCGCCTCACTCACTGGACACGTTTATGAGTGTGGGAGGCTAATTACCAGTTTCTTCCCAGGCTCTGAGAGTGGAGCACACACAACAGCTGGTCAGCACTGGACTCCTCTCCCCAGGTCAAATCTGTGCTAACCCCTCAGTGCCACTCTTGCAGCTACAGGTCCTCAGAGGCTAATTGCCTTAATGGTTTGCCCCAAGGCCGCTGACTGACTGGCACGGCCCCTCGCTCGTTCACTTGCTCGGACACTTGTGGGCAAGGCTGTGATGCGAAAACAAGATGTGCTCACAGGATTGGATGGGGAGGAGACTGGAAGGCAAATGCGAGGCAGTTCAGAGTATTGCACTTTCCAACATGTGTACAAACTATAGAAAAGTTGTTTTTCATCAGATGTTGCAGTGACACCTTTATATAGATAATTCAAAAGTAACATGCACTTGAATTAATCATTACTTTTACAGGAAAATATTTTAAATGCATGCAACCCTACAAAAGCTCCAACGCCTCCAAAAGGAATGAAAATATGAAAAGATTATATGAAAATACATTTTAAAAGAATGAAAAAAGAGAGAGAGGAATGTAAGTTGGGGGCAGCCAGGAAAGACCCAGCCTTTTTTATTTGTATTGGAAAGCAAAGGATGACAAGCTCTGAGCACACAGTCCTTAAGGACCTCAGGCCAAACACTAGCCACTGACATCTAACCGTTTGAATGCTTGCTTGCTTGCTTTTTTTTCCATAAGACGTGCCCCCTGGGAGGTCACAAAGTTTTGGTCCCTGAAGTCTCTTAACACGCAGATGTTACAGTAACATAGCCAGGAAATCAGGGGCCAAACAACACCTCTGACCCCTCCTGTCAGCTGATCCACCATCGCCTCTTTTGAAATGGACTCCCGTCTTCTATAAATTACCACATTTTCCCACCATCTCCCTGGCTCATTCAGAGGGCCCTCGGCTCCGGCCATTCACTGGTCAGAGCCTGCGGTCAACAGAATGGTGATGGCACAGTTGCTGCAAATCTGACCCCGTGGCTCCCGAGAGGTCAAAGGGCTTAAACCGGGGGTCAGAGCGTCTCTTTATGTCTCTTCCCACCAAAGGCTTTGTGATGAATGGGAAACCCCAGGAAACAAAAGCTTTCAGAGGAGACGAGCAACTGTGCTCTATACATCAGCGCCTCTTGCTTGCTTGCACATCTCTCCCCGCCAGAGAAGAAGAAAAAGAAGAAGAAGAAGAAGGAAAGAAAAAGAAGGAAGGGAGAAAAAAAACTCGCTCACTTTCTAATTGAGAAACTACAGGCTGGGGGGAGAAATAAGATTCACAAAAGAGAAGCAAGGGGAGGAAAAGAAAGCAAGCGTGGAGGGACTAGATAATGACTTGACAGGCAGCCTGGCCATACCCGCCATTGAATCCGTCACAGAGGAAGAAACAAAGACACACATTTTTGTTCGACTGATTGCTTTTATCATTTCCTTTCTTATGCATAAACGGTCTTTCTAGGTATGTGGTCCTCGGTGGTTGAAATGGAGCACCTACTGAAATAGATCATAAAAATGTATAAATAAGAACATTGTGCTGGATCCAGGATCAGTACATAGGCTCCTTTCCTTATATAAATAGACAAACACAGAAACATGTACACACACACACACACTCTCACAAATCCAAACACACAGACACACCACACCACTTAACTTTTCACTCGGACTGAACCTTAGCATGGCCTCAAATGCCTTTATGGTGTTTCTGAGCCAGGGTCAATGACATAGGCCTCTTTCACACCCTGAGGCATGGCTTGCAAAATCGTTAGCCTGATGTCCGGGGCAATCAAGTGTCCGTCGGAGTATCAGAAGTTAATCCCTAGATGAAATGAAATTCCCTCCTTTTTTTAACTGTATTTTCCTTTCCTTTCCTGCTCCGTTGCTTGACTTACTATTTGGAGGAAAAACTTTGACCACTGAACAAACTTGTTTTTGATCGTTATGGTTTGTTGTTAGGATGGTGGTAGTCGGGTTATGTTTGAAGTCTTCTGCCTTTCACACAAAATCACACAAAATAGTGCACCACAAAAGCTGAGATCAATACTGTTGTGTGCACGTAAAGGACGTGTATCTCTTATAACATAGTATTTACACCCTAACTTGACATGAAGGCTATGACAACATGACTGAAAGGCAACCATAGTCGGGATTGACACTTTTACTCATTTTAGCCTGCACAATGCATACCAGGCAAGAAACATCAAAGTTTAACTAGCTAATGTTAGAAAGCCAAAGATCTTATAGGCTACATGTTATAAGCCTAGTCTATGGGGCAAATCAAACGGGCCAGCATTTAAGTTTGGGAGTGTTTGGTTTATTCTAAGACTGAATAACATATACCGTCCAAGCCTTTGCAATACTGTCTTCTGCTTGAGATGTAACTTTAGTATCTCATCTGATCTGTCTTTCCTCAAAGCATAGCATGACTCGGAGCACTCATAAACTCAACGAAGACACAGCTCCATTTTGTTTAGTACAATATTTAATGGACATTCTTTTGTAGTAGCCTATCAAGTCATTCTGCTTAGGGCACCCAAATGAATGACAAGAACAGGGAAAGAACAGCAAATAACAAACAGATACATTATGATATTTATTATAGTTGTAAATGGAAATATACAGTATAAAGTACCTTCTACTTAAAAATTGTCTTTTTTTTTATTTGGACCAGTCTTATTCATATTGGGCAACCAAAATCTACAGAATCCTGCCCACAGTTCTGCAAGGGATTTAGAGGCAGGCCTTGCAAGGAGTCTCAGTAACCGACGATGAGCTGTCTCCTCTTTCTGGGGCTTGACGTGACCTCAGAGTGCGGACCTCAGTGCAAAGTTTATGTGTCCTCAGACACGCTCCCCTCACCCTCGCCTCATCACAATTCGTTACGTTATTTGTGAAGTTCAGACGGGCAGTTTGCGTGTGCAGCGGCTGCGTTTGTGTGTCTGGACAATCATGTACTAGTTTGAAGCATGACTGTACAGCTCAGAGAAAGAGAGAGAGGGAGGGTTACATAATGCCCCACTTTGTTAAATCATCCTCTTCGTCACCCGGCCGACTTCTTCCAGGAAAGAGAAATACAGCATTGTCTGGGGGGGAAGGTTATTCATCGTATCATCAAAAGTCCATCAAGTGCAACTTTTCTAAACACTCCATCCATTCCCCCACCCCTGACTTGTTTTCTCTGCCATTGCATTTGACCCTTGTAAAACTGTATCAGCAAACTAATAACCTGGCTAACCACCAATCTACTACCTCCATTCCCCCCTCTCTTCTGCCTTTAATGTGTTGCAGATTCCAGAGGTCGAAAGCGGCAGAGACGTTTTTAAGCAAATGGCATGTGGGTAAAGGTCAGAGCCGGGGGGCCCACTGGGTGAAAGGTTGAATAACTCGAAGGAAAGTAGGAACCGTTTCGGAGGGGAGATGTTTAACAGGTTTAGACTTCTCCTGCTCTCTCTTTGTTTTAGGATGGCCAGGATTGTTCTGAAGGGGTCTGTTTTTTTTTCATCTTCTGAACACAAAATATGACATGTGGCATCATTCAAACATACATACATACGACAGCACACTGAAGTTATACTCTGTTTCATCTGATTGTAGTTGTTGATGTCATATATTCAGACAATATTCTATTGTGAAAGTAAGTTTAATGTTGGGCAGTTTTGCTGTTTTTTTTTATTTTTTACAAACCCTCATGTTCATCTACTTGATTATATAGTTGTAGTTTCCTCAGTATGGTTCGTTAATAATGGTGTTGGGGTGCTACAGCTTTAAGAGCTCCATGTGTTGCATTCTATTTCAGCATTTGGCCAGTCCCAAAAAGAAAGGGTAAGGGGGCTGGTTGAGCAAAAAAAAAAAAAGTTAGATTACTGAGGGGAACAGATCACAGTTTCTGCAGAGTTCAAAACGCAGGTGTGTCGAGCGGAACATATACTTTTCTTCTAAATTAGGCGTTGAGGGCTGGGAGAGAGGTTGCGTGGAAATTAGTGGAATTACTGGTTGATTTTAACCAGATGATTGCTCCAGTTGGACACCAGAGAGTTTTCATTAGGGCCCCTAATTTACAAGCCTACCTCTGCATTCCAGCCCTCAGCCTCCCTCCCCCAGGTCTTAAAGTTCACCTCAGCCCCAGTGCTCAGTGAGCTTGGCATCACCCTTTGGTTATGTGTAGTTTATAAACAACACAGAGGTAATTGATGTCGTAGGATATGTTGCTTACCAATTTTGACACATTAAATTATTTTTTAAATTGTTTCACATGTGTAGTACATTTCAGGGAGAAATGCTGAGTGGAAAATGTGTGTGTTACAAAAGCCATTTATCAACACACATGCATGCACACACACACACATCTACAAACATCTTCACACACACACACACACACACACAAAACACACACACACACACACTCTCTTGCATAGACATTCTCACACACACACACACACACACATACACTCACTCTCACTCAGGGTCACTACTGGAGTGACTCCGCTATAGTAAGTTAAATAGCATGCATAGAAATAATGTGTGATCTTAACCTCAACCACTATAATTACACTACACTGGGTAACCAGGGTGTGCTGCACAGTGCCATGCCAACCCCCGGTGCTGTGCATTTAGAAACCTAATGCTATTAAAACCCAATCACCCTCTGATGAGAATTGTAGTTGACAGAGCTTAATTCCTGACTTGACAGGATGAATATTATAGGGTGCTGGTGCGTAAGCGTGAAAGTCCACTCCATGTCTTGACACATTATAATTGCATGTATTAGCTGTGTATGAAGGTATGAATCCTTTAGAGCTGAAAGTAGCCATGGGACTATAAAAGTAGCTGATGAAATTAAAAATGACTTCCAGGTACATTCATTGAGTAGGGCTTTTTATGATCATCAGTCCTGTTTTGTAGTGTACACAAGGTAGCCATTAATACCTTGTCAGCTTATGTAAGCCTTCTTATTATCCTTCTTATATAGAGTCTGTGGTACCATTCCTGCATATCTGCAATACATTTACTCAGTGACAGCCAGTCTAGAACTTCTAAGTGAGGCAGTGAAGCATAGTTCAGCTTTTGTTCCACTGACAGAAAATGTGAATTTGCAGAGGAACCCAAGACCTACATGAGAGATATGACAGAGCTTCTAAACAGGCCTTGTTAAATGCACAGTTTGACATAAGACAGGGTTATTGCCACATGATATATCTACTGTACCGTCTTGTTGTAATGGAGGAAGTACTGCCTGTGAGCATTAGTTAGTGTTCCTAATGTTGGAATATAAAATTGGACTTCTTGCTTTTGTTTTAATGATCTCTGATCCTCTGTTATTTTGTTTCTATATGTTCCAGAAGGTTTGGAGGTGCCCCTCAGCTGGAAATGGACTCCCATATATGCATTGAGGTAAAATATCCATACATTGACCCTGTGATCGTGTCGTTGAATGGCATTTATTTTGCACATATCTTCAAAGATGAAATTAACCAGTCTTACATGTAGCAGTGACGCTCATAAAGACTTTACTATAGCAGGTAACAGACCAAATTGATTTAATAAAGGGCCGGATACATTTCCTGATGGCGTTTAGCTGATAGTTTTCTATCCAGTTATATAAAAGTTGGTGAACGCCACTAAATGGACACATATGAATTTCAACATTTTAACCATTTTTGCAGGTGTAAACCACATTTCAGGTTAATTCAATCTCTTGTGAAGGTGCATCTTATTTATCATGGTGCACTTGGCTACCATTGGTGTGATTTCAGTCGTCCCTGGGTATGGACTCTCATCATGATGAAGTCGTGCCTGGCCCTCTAGAGTACTCCTACTTGAGAATGAGAATGAGAATATTAATTGCAAGGCTTATTTAGAGCTCAACTTAATTAGCCAAGGTGAGGCTAGTTAGTTAGCTCTGCATAAAGTGTGTAGTCTGAGGCACTGTTTTGCTGAGTAAATTAGATTTTAAGTAAAAAAAATAAACTTTGATGTTAAAATACCAAGATTCAACGTCACCAAGAGTAAAGGAAGTGGAAGCAGTGACCATTAGGAATGTAGACAGAGGGCATAACGACACCATCTAGGCCGGGAGAAATGGGTTTTAGAACTGATTGCCTTATTTTGAAACGATGAATGCTAAAGTAAGCTGAACTTCGCTTAATCACACACATGCTCACAGTCTGCCTGGAAGTCAGGGCTTTGCCTTCGGGCATGGACAAAAAGAACCCCTATTCATAATGCCATGTATAATTCAATGGGATCTATCCGTGGCATCAACAGACATGCAACTCATGGAACATCTTCACGCTGTTTCCGAGAATGTAAATTGAATGAGGGTACTGCTAGGGGCGCATTTGAAGAGCACTACAGTAGTGTGCGGCCAGTTATAAACTACTCCCATTATGCGTGTGTTCTTCTGAAGGCCTGGAGATCACCTCTCCATGGAGACCGCTGTGTTTCTCTAAACATCATAAAGCACAATGCACTCAGATTGTCAGCCAGATTATTCTTCAGAGATCTATATGACAAGAGCTGCTATGATTTAAGGCTACAACTGCTAAAGAGTAGTACACTTAACAGTGCGCTCACACCCACGGTGCTCTGAAGAACTGAAATTGATACAAATGCAGAAACTTGTGCTCGTGTTTAATTGCTTTCAGGGGAATGTGAATTTTTCTTTGCTTTCCTCTCATATTATATTGCATTTCAACCACAACACAGAATTTAATTTCTTGCTCTCGTCACCCATTAGTCTTCCTCCTGTGCCTCGGAGTCAGATCAAGAGGCTCATTGGTCAAAATTGCAACCAGCAGTCCAAACAAGAGAGTCTGCTCCAAGACAGCTCCAAGTCTGGTAAACTTTGTAATCCCCCCATTAATTTTCCAGGCCAATAAATCAAATCTCAACCACTGTTGTCTCGGCAATGACCTTTGACCCTAGACAAAAAAGAGGTCAGTCCACCCAATGTGAATTGTGAAAAGTAGGCAGCTATATAAACACTATCAATTTTCACACTGTAAGACACAGAGGCTACACGTTGAATCAAAGAATGCTTCAGAAGTCTGGGAGTCTGAGGGTCTAATGGTATTTCATTCATCAATTTCCCAGGGCCAGCTAATAGCTGTGGGCACTAGGTTTAACTCGCCAGTCAGTTGTTGATGGTATATTCCACACCATGTGCAGAAGTTTGCCAGTTATTTATTTATTTTTCTACTTAGGCTCTTGAGGTGAGGTGGAAACTAGACCAAGTATTGTTTGCCAAACTGCTTTGAATTCTTACGACAAAACCCTGTGGATTATTTGATAGTGCAGCCACATGGAATACATTTCTACCGTAACAATTAATTGCAATTACAATTAAATTACAATATAAATTCCACCTTTGTGTAATCAAAATCCCACACACATTAAAGAGAAGAATGAAACTCTATATAGTGGCCTGTTCCCAGGTTTTGTAATTTAGCAGAGGACCCTACAGATAGGCCTTTATAATAACACATTTGCATTCCCTTGATTAGTTAGCAGGGGAGGTGGATATTAGGTCTTAATGGGGTTGTTATCGTTTCCAGTCCATTACCTGCTAATGTTAGGATAAACACAGCCACAGGTTCCAAATGCACTGCCCCTATCATGTACTTGTGAATGTGTTGGTAAACAGTGAGCTGGGGATTGTGGGGGTGGGGAGGGGTTGGCCAGGCCATCTCTCTGTCCCCTATTGGTGTAAAGCAGGGGCAGAGGAGAGGAGAGGAGGGAACTGGCCCTTGGTGGAGTGGAGGGGCCCCATGCTGCTAAACACTCTCTTTAATGTGTGGTCATGTGTGATTAAGGGGTGGTGTTACCTAGGGCCCTGCTGGGAGACTTTCCCTGGGCGCTTGTTTGTCCCTCCTCCAGCCGCTCGGCTTCCTTATGAGAGGCCACTGGAAAGACGTGGGCACAATGCTGTTTAATGGGGGCCATATTAACAACACATGGCTTTGGCTTGACTGTAGCAGTTATATATCTTGGTATAAAATGGCAGAATGAGCTTCTGAAGTGCTTTGAGTGAGTTAGATGTGCGTGGCTACTATAAAACAAGTACTTTCTCTAGGGAGGCCTCTGGGGGACTGGGGTGGCATTCAACTTGTGTTCTGCTCTGATTTTCAGTTGTTTCAAAGTCAGTATGTTTTTCTTTTATAATTTTTTTTATTATTATTATTTATTTCTTTATTTTTTGCCTTTCAATTTCAATGATGAAAAAAAGGCGTTTAAGCAGGGACAAGTCAGAGAAGTCAGAGGGCATTGTAGAGCCACTGGGAGACATTTGAAAGTCTATCCATTAGGTTAAAATGAGCATCCTGAGTGAGTGCAACACTTGGGCTCTTATTGACTAGAGATAATAAATAGCCTTTAAATTGTCCCTGAAATTGTGTCCAACAGTGATTACAACCGGTGCCATGCTGAGTCTGTGTACAATGTGGAGGGTGGTGGGGGGAGGGGAGAGAGAGAGCGAGAGAGAAAGACATGGAGGGGGACAGGAGAGAGTGGAAGAGCCTGACTGAGAATAGGAACAGGGAGAGAAGCAGAGTTGCAAGAGTGTGTTTTTGTCGTTGATGATGATGTTGTGTGTTTGTTGTTGGTGGTTGTGTGTATATGTGGTGGGTTTGTGCTTATAAGAGTAAGAGCTAGAGCGAGAAAGAGAAATAGAGCTATCAGGGAGAGAAGTACCCTTTTAATCATTGGGCTGCACGTAGCATAATGAAAGTGAGTATCATTGAAGTGAGTTATCCTTGTCGCGGCCGTTGAGGCCCAGGCTCTCGCAGTGGCCTTTCACACATCTCAGCCAGGATTTCATGAGTTGTCACTCGCCTTTTCAAATCCACCAGGGTCTCTCCCCTTGGCTCCTCTCCATTGAATTGAGGTGAAGACAGGCCCCCCTTTCATAATGTCTTTATTATGGATCCTCAGATTCTCCACAGATATTTGGAGAAGTAACAAACACTGCCTCAAGACCCTCAGATAAAGAGGTCATTAACATGCGTTGGAAAAAAAGTATTGATTGACAGTGGAAGAGATCGTTTGCCGCTGACGTTAATTTCTCTGTGGTCATCTTGCCCCTGTGTAGCGCCGTTACACAGGACCCTTGTCTGAGAAATGAGAGTGGTGACTGAAAGAAAGTGTTGTTTGACATGAGCGCCGATAAGGAGATGCTGACACATGATTTGCATTTTTGTTTTATCTCGGGCCTTTGGATAATATAAACATGCCACAGATAAAATGATATCTACACGAAGGCCCTGGAGTGAGAGCATTTTGTTTTAAGTGAAAGGGCCTCTTTTAAGGGAGCGGGGGTGGTGCGGGGTCAGTTCTTTGCTCTTGGTTGTTTTTGTACATGTTGTTCATGTAAGAGGAATGAGGAACTGTCGTTGCAGGAATTCTTATACATACATACACACACACACACACACACACACACACACACATACAGAGCGCCCAGTGAACTGTGCAGTGTCGACTTACCTCAAGATAAATGAATTGCCCTGTGAAAAAGTGAATTCCACTAAAATTACCTTTGTGTAACATGTTATACTGTTAGGTCACTTGAATTGAAGTGTCTACACATAATTCTCCTGTAATGGATGCTAATTTATTCAGTTGTTGGGTGAACCTTCATTGATTGTAAAGCAGCTCCAATAATGACTCTGTCACGGGGATTGAGTCATGGTAGTTGCCCATGTCCAAGTTGTAACAGAAAATCAAATCAGGTCAAGTCGGAGCATCAAGTCAACTTTAATACAGTCGGAATAATGACTGTAATATTTGAAGTCGTTTAAAATGCTACAGCAACATGTGGTGTGGTTATATGTTGTTTTTGATGGATCTAGACCAAATGGCTTGTTAGTCAGACATAGGAACTAGCAGTTGGCAACAGCCCCCTATAGCTGTGCATTAGAACAGGTGTTGTCATTTAGAAGAATGCATTTTGTTAGTATTAACTGGTGCCAGGGTGATTAATTCTCTTATGATCATGCAATATTTCACATCTGCGGCTCCACAACCCATCTTGCATACCATTTAGATTTCCCAGAATGCATATACACCTCTGGGAAGTGAGCTCAGTTTCTGTTTCCAGTCTCTGTTTTTCCACAGAGGTCATAGTGGTAGATTGGTCAGTATCGTAGAGCAGACATTTCAAGATTACAGAGATCCGTCCACTGTCTGCTTTTTTTTCTTCGCCTCAGAGAGGTTACTATGTCTCCATGCAAGGTCGACCATCAATCAGTGAACTTGAAAAAAAGTCGCAGCATATACACTGCGTAATTTTCATGTACTTGTTTGGAGAAGTATAAGAACTGGGCATTGTCTTCATTATAGATTTGAGCTTAACTGAAATCGTACACTGTACATCAAGTGTTATTTGAATTACTCAGAGATGTAGAATGTTGTTTTGATTAACATATGAAAGCATTTCATAGGGTAGAAATACGATTGACTTTATGTGAAAGGATTTCTTTTGGGTTAGGGTACACATAGCATCATTCATTCATTCATTCATTCATTCATTGATGACACACACACATGCTGCCTCCAC
Source organism: Sprattus sprattus (assembly GCF_963457725.1). Taxonomy (NCBI): domain Eukaryota; kingdom Metazoa; phylum Chordata; class Actinopteri; order Clupeiformes; family Clupeidae; genus Sprattus; species Sprattus sprattus. The sequence continues at coordinate 21,270,470 of NC_137926.1, forward strand.
AAGGTTGATATGCCATGGCTCTGAAGAGGTTCTCACAAAAGCCTGGAGTCACTCTTCTCTGGAGGCATGCACCCCCCCACACACTCCAACCACCCTCCGCCTTATTCAGCGCTTTGGCCCAGCAGAGCCCTCCCGCTGCCTAAGAGGACGTGCTGCACTTGTAGGGAGTGCTGAGGAGTCAACCAGCACTGACAGGACACTGCGCCTGTGGATGTGCTGAGTGTCTGTGAGGGGAAGGGAAGAGACAGGAGGTACTGAGGAGTTGGGTGGGTGGGTGAGGTGGGAGGCAGAGAGTGTGGGGAGGTGTCTGTTTGTGTGTAAGGGGGTGTACTACGATAGGGCCTTGAGTCTCACCAGCTGCACCCTGTCTTTGAGGCGGTGCCGGGAGAGGTGGGGGGGCGGGGAGAGAGAGAGAAAGAGAGATAGAGACAGAGAGAGAGAGCTCAGTGAGGCTGGCAAATGCTGGCTCAAAAACTTCTCTCCTGCCTCTCCCTTTGATTGTCCTTGGACATCTGCCTGGCCCTCCCATCAGGAATGTGTGGCAGCTGTTTGCTGCAAGTGGCTGGGCCGTGTGAATCCGGTCCTCCGCACGGGGCCCAGCTTAATGAATTGAGCCAACTCAAACTGGGTCGCCTGGGACACCGGGCCCCGGCTGCACTGGGCCTCCCTGGCCATGATGGGCCGGTGCGGCGTGGGGCAAGAGGCGAGAGAGGCTGGGAAATGTATATTACTGAGGTTAACCATTGGCCCCGCCACAGTAATTGGCTTAAATTGTCTAGCCACTGGATTTGTGTGTGTGTGTGTGTGTGTCTGTGCATGCATTTGTATATCTGTCTTTGTGTGTGTGTGTGTGTGTGTGTGTGTGTGTGTGTGTGTGTGTGTGTGTGTGTGTGGATGTGTGTATGGAAGGACTTATCCCTCTTTCCCTCATTCTCAACCTCCCCACGTGCTATAGCAGTGCAAAGGTTCAGCTGTTTGGTTGCTCTGAAGGTGCATGTGTCTGCTTCAGATGTGCATCTGTGTGTGTTTGTGCATTTCAATATCAGCGCGCATGTATATTTGAAACACAAACAAAACCAGAGAGTGTCTGTACATGTGATGTCACGTAAACATCTGATGATGGCATAAACAATCACTGTAACAAAGGGCTCCACCAAATAAATCCAATTTTACACCAACTTGGAAACTGACACTCAGACATTTGTATTATTTGTATTTATTTATTTATTTCTCCACAGCACATTACACTACCTTCCCATTTGTTTTACAACTAAACTCTTTAGTGGCCTCGTTGAATCACCTACAGCCGCTCATAAAGACAGAAACAAATAACTGCCCTCAGACAGAGGCTCTGGCAAGCCGGCACTGAGCCACAGAGAGGAATGTAAAAGGGGGTGATCCTCTGTTCTCTGTGAGTCGACAGTGACAGTGTTTACTCAGCGTAGCTTATCTGTGCTGAGAAAGAGAAACAGCGACAACAGCGGAGAAGAGTGTGAGGGGGGGAATGAAGATGAATCATGCACGCTGCACAGCTGCCACTGAAAAACTGATGAATGTGAGGAGGAGGAGAAGAGAAGAGGAGAGGAGTGAAGCGTTCATGTCTGTGGGAGACACAAATGAGTGTCAAACATCCTTTTTATGTTGCAAGTCTTTAAATATGTGCCAGACCGCATTTGCTTGGTACTCCTTCATGCAAACTGTTAAAAACACACCAGAAGTTGCACCTAAGCAAGCTCAAAGTCATCTGAACGCACCCGTTCTGCAACGGGCCTCTGTCCTGCTAGAACACACAGAGATGCAATACGTACTTGCAGCAGTCGTCAAACATGACGCTACATACTGTGATACAAGGACAGTGCGGCCCACCTTGGGGAAGCATTTGACATCTTCTGTTTTGTACCTTGTGGGGATTATATACTAGCCCTCACTGAGTGTGATACTACTTTCAGAGTGAAAGAGGCAATTTTGTATTTTTTTTTTTTTTCATATTTCTTCAATCACTTACAAATGTTTTTTTGTTGTTTTAATTGTGCCTTTGCAGTTCTATCTAGTCAGGGAAAGTTGTCTTTTTTTCCAGGAATACTTAGAGAACTTTAAAGTGGCCCCTTCTCCCCTTGGGTATTTGCTGGAAGTTCTGTGGTTTGAATTATCAGGCCCCACACACACACGCACACACACACACACACACACACACAACACTCTTCATGCAAACAAATGCTCCTCACCAACACAGAGCGAGGTGGGAGAGACACTGTGGCAAAGGCTAGAATTACAAAGGTGTGGGTTGTCTGAGGATGGGGAATCCCTGATGGAGGGAGGAATGCTTTGATTTTTTTGCTCGCTTTGCTCCTTTAAAGCTGAGGAGAGGTTAAGATCTCGGTGTCCCGGCGCATCAGAGCTTTTGAATAAAGTAGATGAGGGGGATTACCGATAACGTGGGCAGTCCTCCATCGAGATGCGTTGGCAAGAGAGCCAGGCTAAAGGAGGCAGAGGAACCTGATGTGTGTCTGCCTGTTTGTTTAAAAACAGGGATTAGATGGAGAGGACATAGAATTAAAGAAGGCAAATAAGAGAGAAGAGCTCCAGCCCCTTCCAACGGGCACATTAAAGAAGAGTCCGTTTTCTTTTTCTTTCTCTTTCTTCCTCTTTATTTTTTTTGGGGGGGTGGGGAGGGGGATTGGGTGGGGGGGGGGGGGGGCTTGTGTATAACATGCCTAGAGGTTTTGGGTTTCGCATAGTTTGGTTTATTGCAACCATGCAGATAACAGTTTGTTTGAGCTGTGGTTACCTCCCGACATGTTACAGCATCTAAATATAATTTAAAACACAAGAATCAGAGGATGTCATTTGTTTCTCCGTCTTGCTCAATTTGCTAGGTACAGTAATATCAGGGTGGCAGAACAAGTGATCCTCATTTGGAGCTTTTTTTAATTATTAATTTTTTATTTCTCCTCCTTTGGGGTATTGCTGCTCAAAGAGACACATCTCCGGGCCCCACACTGGCCATGATGTGTTGTTTAAAAACCAATCAGAAACTAACTAGTCCCCAGTTGTTTGTTTCTGCACCAACACTTGAGAGATCCCAGATGTTGTGGAAGGTAGGGAGTCGATTGTTTATACAGCGGCGAATCCTTTCCAAACACACACATTCTATCAGCCCGCATGGCTATCTATCAGGGGAGGCAGAAGTTACAGTTTTTCTGAAGTCAAGCAGACACAAAAGCCCTTCGGCAGCAAATTACAACTCCCTCCCCACCTGCTGAAACCGGCGCGCTGGCGGCTCCGAGCACAGACGCTAACCTGCCTGCCTCCGATCGATCGGTTGTTGTTGCAGCTGTGCTCGGCTTGATGGTTTATTTAAGCATCTCCACATGCTTGTCGAAGGGGAAAGCAGCTGAATACATAAAACAGACTCTCAGAACCACTTTGTGGTCCGGGCTAAGAGTAAATGGAATAATAAAATCCAAATGGTTTCATCCTATTTTCGAGGGGTTCGTAAAAATCCGGTGGAGTCACCGCTTACCTTTATGATTGCGAGGGGTCTTTAGTTGTGCCGTGTCTGTGTGTTTGAGAAAGACAGAGAGAGAGAGAGATTGTGTCTGTGTGTGTGTGTGTATGTGTGTGTGTGTGTGTGAAAGAGAGAGAGATTGTGTGTGTGGTTGTGTGTATCTGTGAGATAGAGACTGTTTGGGTAAGAGTTTTTTTTGTTTTAGGGTAGGATGGGAGGAGGAAAGAGGGATCATGCATGTGGCCAGAAGGATAGGCTGCCATGCCAGATCTAGTTAACCATCAGCATGTCTTACAAATCAAAACACAACATGTCTCATGTGGCGATACTTGTATACACACACACACACACACACACACACACACACACACACACACACATATATTTATATATGAGAGAGAGAAAGAGAGAGACAAGTATAAAATGAAAAACATATAACCAATGCCTGCAACTTTCTTTTTAGGGGGGTGGGTAGTGAGGACTTTTTAGCATCAAAGGTTTTATGGTAATGCTTATGCCTCAGCTGTTCTTCCTGGTATCCGCCACCAAAGCACTGGGGCTGATAAAACCACTGCTCTCAGAGCTTTAGAGGGCTTTATGGTTACTGCTGGAACTTCTGCAGGATTCTGTTTACTGTAATGGCAACTCTGCAGGAAGGATAGATAATCCCCTTTAAGTTTTAAGACAAATTTTGCTCATGTGTTTATGGTCGGATATGTGTGCAGGATCTGCTGTGCATTCCAGAATAAAAGTCCTGTTTTTTTATTATTTTTTTTTGTGAGAAAAAAAAGGGTTGGGGGGTGGGACATATGTTTAAGGAAGCTGGGGAGAAAATAAATGGGCACCATTACAAAAGACTCAAAACATGCGTGACTTGGAGAGCATGCCACACAGGTCATTGACTACTGTAATGTCTTTTTTGGCCAGCCCAGAGGCTCGCTTCATATTGAAATGCACTCTTGCATGGCGGCACACAAAGAAGGATCCTTTTAAGCAATCAGAGCACAGATTAGCTTGTTTGAGCCATGCCAAATATTTGCGAATGTACACCTGTTCTGAGGGGGTAGGTTTGCTGTGCATCGTGACGCGGAGATGGACTCCTTATGTCAAAGTAGCGTCAACACGGCATAAACACAAACATATGCATAAACAGCTAATGTTTAAAAGTGCTCATCCCTAACATAGGCTATATACACAACCCTTCATAGTGACTCACTTGAATCTTTTGACCCTGAAAACACTATCTAGTGCAAGCATTTGTTAGAGTGTGATGTAGTTGTAATTATTTTTAAAAGAACATTGAGTTATTGTTATTGCCAAAGGAAGTTGTCCAGAAGCTCCTGTCTGGTACAGTTCATCACTTTTTTTTGGTAGATGACACACTGATTGTGTGCTGTGTAAACACTCCAGCCAACAGGCACAGCACTCTGAGTGCCTGAGGGGACGGGCCACGGGGCTGGGGCTGGGGTGAAGCCTGGAGCTGTCAGCACCGCGTCAAGGTCGAGCCGTGACTTTCCATCGAGTGGGGTCATGGCGCAACACCACCCGGCTTCCTCCCTCGTGAGGCAGAGGCAAGGATGTGTTCTGCACTTCCTGCCTGCATGGTCCTCAACAGGAAATGAACCACAGGGTGGTTGAGATGTGTGTGTGTGTGTGTGTGTGTGTGTGTGTGTGTGTGTGTTTGTGTGAGTCTGTGTTTGTGTGTGGGGGGGGGATCCTGCACTTTTACTTCAGCCAACAGGACAGGAACGCTGACACAGAGTCTGAGTCAATTTTTCATACACTAGTCAGTCACACACACACACACACACACACACACACACACACACACACACACACACACACACACACACACACACACACACACACACACACACACACACACACACACACACACACACACACACACACACACACACACATCACGGTCGGGCCAAAACAGATTGTTATGTTCTCCATATTGGAGCTGATTCATGCAAATGAGTGACAAGAAGTGGGTGAGGTCATCAGGGAGGCAGGATGTTTGGCGCTAATGCAATGTGCTGCACAGTGATGTGAGGTGTCATAGTTAATTCCATCCACACTCATAGAAATAGCATTCGCATAACTTCTCTCTCTAAAATAAAAACTCTTCCATATAGAGTTGTGCAGCCCTGTGCATAGCAGCCCATAGGCAAATGCAGCACTAGAACTCTACCATCCAAACTGTACAAAGCATGGTTTCATTTTTAATTGGAGTAGTAAAGCCACATGTAGGCACATAACCTCTATTTGCAGTATGAAGATGCAGGGTGAGTTCATTTTCTCCGGTCCCTAGTACAATATCATAACAAGACCCATGGTTGTGGATCAATTAAGTTCCAGGACCTAAGCAAGCCAGAAATCATAAATAACATTTCCTTCATGGAAAAACCCAAGCTTGAAAATTAGGTTTTATTTCTTATCATAAATAGAGAGTACGTTTAAAAAAAAAAAAGGGTATGTTCTATTCTTATTTTATATCGTGGCCTTTTTGCCTGTACTCAGCAGACCCCTAATTTAAGTTTACAGTGCAGTTAAAAAAAATAGAACACTGCATGGTTTGTCTAGTAAGTACATGTGAAATATTACTTTCATTTCATATAAAACAATAATGGAGAAAAAACTAGGGCCAATTCCAAATGTGCAAGTAAGCAGGATTGTGTTCCCCTTTGCTGTCAATTGTCAAACAGTTTCAGTTGACTTCTGTAGCCCTTGGAAACAACAAAGGTATGTCTTGCAATAGAGCCAGACGCTCTGATATTTGGGATATTTCTGTGAAACCCCCAGAGAATGAGCTTGCCCCAGAAAACGCTGAGGGCTGAAAAACATTATGAGAGCACCACTGTTTATGCAGACCTCAGGTCCAGAGCTAGGGAACAGAGCAGAGTAGCTTTAGCCCAGCCATAGGCATCACCTCACTTTCACAGAAATGGCGTTCAACACATATGATGGATTTTTTTTACCTCAAATTAGTACTTAGCAGAGCATCTTTTAATCTTTTTTTTTATCTTTATTTCTGTTGATAATTGTATCTTGCTTCTCTTGCAACACCTATTGGGTTGTGTATCTCTGTTGATCCATTCTAATTTCAGCATGCATTTGAATAAGCAGAATTAGCTTTTAAAATGTTCCATTTGGTTGTTGATCCTCGTGAGAGCATAATCCTATGTTGGTGATTGAGAATCAGACTGGATAAGGTGGAGTTAACCATAGATCATATGTTCATCATGGGATAATAGATCACATGGGGTTTTGTGTTATGCTAAACCTTAGGCTTGATTAGTCTAATTTAATCAACTAAAATTCCATATTTTTGTGTGTGTGTGTGTGTGTGTGTATATATATATATATATATATATATATATATATATGTATATATATATATATATCTAGTGTGTGTGTGTGTGTGTGTGTGTGTGTGTGTGTATATAAATACTGTATATATATTCTTTTTTATTCACAAGACACTTGAGGAAGACACTACAAACGTCATTTTAAATAGATAGCTTTTCTCCCCCTGAAGATGAAAGGAAGAGAACCTGACCTGGAAACTCAAACAATATGGATGTAGCACAGTACAGAAGAGTAATACATCTATCCTGTATACACCGGAACCTGCTGGGAGCCCTATAGGGTGTTTTCAAAGAAAAGATTTTTCATGTACATTTTTCATACAACTCTCCGTTTTCTTTACCTTAAGTAACACAACACAAACAAACACACGCGCACGCACACACACACACAGACGGACACACCTACACACTTACTTCAGGAAATGTATATCGACACACATATCAGCTATAGAGATAGCTTCTTAAAACATTTGGGGGTTTAGCTCTTAACCTTGATAGTGTACCATCACTTCTTGTACCTGATACTGTTGTGGAGACCGTGTTTAGCACCGGGAGTGTGTAGCTGTGGTGTGGATCTGACAGCCTTCCTAATTACCTTTAGTATTTACAGTGTTCCACCCGTCCGCCGCTGATTTCCCCATTATCCTGACAGTCAGCAAACTGGTCCCATCAGAGCACCGCGACACAAGGCTTGCCTGGGGCAGGCCTGGGCTTTGGTGACCACAAATCGCCTCTGCATTAAAAGTCACCATGTAATAACTGCCTTCAGCTTTATCGCTAAAAGAGACTGCTGCTCTCACACACACAAACACACACACACATATACACACACACACACACACACACACACATTGTTAGAAGATGTATGCTTTAAAGGTCTTGGAAAAGGCCCCCACTTTTTTTCTGTGTATACGTGTTTGTGTATTTATAAGTGGTTTTGTCCTGTGTGTTACACCACAAGTATCTTTAATCTCCTATTACTTGTATCACTTCATTTGGAAGAGGCCAACACTTTTTTCCTGTATGTGTGTGTGTGTGTGTGTGTATGTATGTGTGTTTGTGTATTTATGAGTGGTTTTGTCTTTGTGTTACCCCGCAAGTATCTCTTATCTCCTATTACTTCTATCACTTCATTTGGAAGAGGCCGACACTTTTTTTTGTGTGTGTGTGTGTGCATGTGTGTTGATTTTTGTTACACCACAGGTATATCTGATCTCCTATTACTTCTACCACTTCATCCAGTGGCTCCTGTAGAAGTGTTGTGTGTGCAGATAGATGCGTCTTTGCTGTGGGCGAAAGGAAGTGGTTGTGGAAAAGTGAGTGTTTTGTGGCTGTAGTTGAGACTAAGAGGCCGGCTGATACAGCGGAGACTCTGGAAGTATTGGGAAAAGTTGAGGCGAAAATAACACGGTTTGCTCCACATACTCTCTCTCACACACACACATGCAGGCAAGCACAAACACACACGCAGGCAAGCACAAACACACACGCAGGCAAGCACAAACACACACGCAGGCACGCGCACACACATACATACATACACACACACACACACACACACATGCATAAACATACACACACACATACACACAATCACAAAAAACGGACGACTCTGCCAGCCTCTCTCACACACTTAATCAAGCATCTGAAGGATCCCATCCCAGGCTTCAGTCACTAATGTATGCACTGAAAAGATTGATGGTGTTTTTTCTCCCTCTCTTTCAACATTTCTCTCTTTGTTTTATCCTGGATCATGTGGACGTCTGAGTCAGCTGAAAAAAAAGGAACAAAAAAACCTAGCGATACAAATGACATAACTTTCCTCCCGGCTTCCCCCACCCCACTTCTAAATGGCTTTATAAATGAGATGTTGAGACCAGCACTGTTTTAATAAGGCAATGTGAGCTTGCCCCTGTTCGTCACACCAGCACCGCCGCCACTGCCGCAAACGAGGAGCCCAGCTAACTGGAGGGAGGAGGGGAGGAGGAGGACCGGGTGGCTCCGAGACACTGACCTGGAAGAAATGTGTCTTTCCAGGTCACGTACACAGCGCGGCGAGGGTCATCCTCATTAGGGATGCTGGCGCACATGCGTGCACTCTCGCGGCTGTGTGTCTGGCTGGTTAAAGCCTGTGGCTAGGTCTCACTCTCTGATGTTATTTGTAGCAGCAGAGCTCTCAAGAGAACTCTCTCTCTCTCTCTCTCTCTCTTCTATCCTCTCTGTTTTTTTTATCAGCCAGCAGGCATTAACAACAGCAAAGGCACTTGAAGTTGACTCTTCATGTGAGTGTTTTCCCAGCACCAGCCCTTTGAATTTGCTCAGAGGAACATGTTTAGTGTGTGTATGTTAGAGAGAGTCTTTGTGTGTGTGTGTGTGAATATCTGTATGTGCATGTGTCATCAATCATGTCTCAGTGGAAAAAAAATGTTTTCTGGTATTTATGGAAAATAAAAAAAGACTCAGATTAAATGAAAGACTAAAACATATTTGCAACGGTCTACAGCAATGCCTTTCAAGAAATGTTGTTCACAACCTCCAATCTCCTGTCCATCAGCCATCAGTAACATCAACTCATCAGCCTCAGCAGGGAGTGACTCAAAAAGGCTGTTTGACCAGTTGAAAGGTCACTCTCCCTCCTCGCGGGTCCATTTGCATAACAGTAAGCTCAGCTCCTGGATGACCAAATAGAGATGACCACAACCAGATCCCCAGTCATCTCTATAGGGCTTGTCAAGGCTCTTCAGGATTGGTTGTCTATGCTGAGGGTAAAAGAGGTCAAACCTTTGACATTTGCTTTGACACAAGGCCTCTATTTTTATGCTTAGTGTCCTCTGCCAATTACTTTTTTCCTTTTTTTCCCTCTCTGTATAGGGATATCAAGTTGCAAATGTCACAGTTTTAATGTCAGCAATAGAATGGACTTTGTTATGAGGGACATTGTGTGTGTGTGTGGGTGGGTGTGTATGTGTGTGTTTGTGTGCGCGTGCATATGTGTGTGTATTTGTGCGTGTGTGTGTGAGTGAGTGTTGGTATTTCTGTGTGTCTGTATGAGAGAGAGAGGCAGTGTGTGTCCCTGTCCTCTCTCGCTGACCTCTGTTACTGCAATTTAGCTGTCCCTCTGTATTACCAATTTGCCATCTGTGTGGCACTGTACGAAACATGCTGCTGAGCCCTCTCTGCATCCAAATATAATCATCAAGCCAATTATCCTGACATTCCTGACGTGTGGAGTGCCGAAGATAAACAGGCTAACTAATATCAGAAGAGGTCGGACGGACACCACAACAAGCTAAGCACTTCCTTGAGTTACAGCAAAACATGACAAACAGGCCTCACACCTCCTGTATCCTTTTTTCACCCCATAGAGGTTGCGAGATAATAATATCAATGGCCATTTCATAGATTGCTTGCATGATTTGTATAGCAAAGACTTTCCGTGGCTGGGGACGGATAGCTGTTGTGATATTCACAATATGAAATGCTGAAGAATGGTCGAATGTTATTTCTCTCTGCTTTTGCTTGTGGGTTGAATAAGGTGCCCATGACTTTTACACAAAAGCATAATCTTGGTGTGGGCATTTCATTAAAAGCCTTCGATCTGTTTATTTGTATGTACTGTGCAACATAGTCCGTAAATGTAGTACTGGAAATACCTGTAATATTGTGATGGTATAATGCTGCAAAACTTGCTATGCCCTGGTGACGAAAAATATTCTTTTAGGATTGGCTTGCAGGTGTCGTGATATTGGGACACCTATGAGGTAGATCAGTTAATAAAGAGGCTAGTAGAGGGTTGTTAGCAGAACACAATGCACTACCACCTCAAACGTTCATTCTTTTCCGGTGTGGCGTCCATTACCACCTACTTACTGTTGTCGGTCTCTGCTTTTTACAGTTCATAATATAGCTTGATGTTTATTAAATATTGTATAATTCAAACAAAAAAAAGCATAATTTCCAACAAAAACGGCATTAAAGCATTAAGTGTTTGCATTGTGTATTGTATTGTTATAGTAGCATATTAGCATGAGTTAGCATGCTAGTAGCATACAATACTTACATAAAAGGGTAAAACTGTTTCACCTGGGACTGTCAAATAACTAATTGTTGGTTTAGTCTGTATGAACAAGGAGACTGCGTGCAGTTGTGAATTCTTCTGTGGAGTTCCGCCTTTAATACTTTGCAGTAAAAACCAATGATAATTACAGCTATTCTTTTAAAACCATAAGCCATAAAAACAGCTCTTTGAAGTGTATGTCCTCTGAAAGATCAGTTTAAACTATGGATGGCCCCATCCACCTAGGGGCAAAATAACACACTGTAACTTTGCGACAACATAATGTTTAATAGGGCAAGTGCAACAATAACACTGAAGTCTGCCACGCACAGTGCACCATTCCAACCCAGCGTTCTTAAAACACTAGTATGGCAATCAACTCAGAAGAGTTTTCTGGTGAACTCATCGACTATACATTTAGTTAATAGGTCAGGAAGTCTCGCGCTACGAGGGCTGCCCAGCATTTCGACACATAAAAAGTGGCCGGAGGGATCTGAGCTGATAGCTGAAGTTTTAAAATTGTTGGAGTATTACAGAGAAGAACCCGGGGGAGAGAGGCTAAAAGGTCATGTGTTTGGTGCCGTGTTTTAAAACTTAATAAAATGTTAACGGCTCTCTTTCCCCTCCCTAAAGTATCAACTTGTTTTATTATCTTAGCCAAAAGTCCTTTTTAGGGAGGAAAATTCCAGAGAAGTGGTACTTCAAATGTAACTATAATTCACCTCTTTCCCTTCAGGGAGGGATAGCAGTTTAGTGGCAGGGTAATTGTCGTCAATATTCAAGTGTTAAAGTGGCTCCCCATGGCATTGCTGACCAAAAATATTGATTTTTCATCTTCCCCCATTGCATTGACTTACTGAGCCTCCAGAGCCTCTGCGAAGGGCCACCGATCCTTCAGCTATATGTAACAGATTTGTTTTAATTAAGTGTGCAAACAGCGTGGAAATTGGATTGTTGAAGGGAACTGAAACTGTTATGCTACTAATTGCTGTTACTGTGCACACTTATTACTGTGTGATCCTGTTTGGGTCAATAACTAGCAGCACTATTTTTGGGGGAGCTGTGACGAAACAAATGTCCGCCGTCTTTAAGCCACAAATGTCCATCAGAGAGAAGGGACACACAAGTTGGTATAAAGATGTTACATGCCAGGGTCGTGACAGTAGACATTGTACTTCAGAATGATCTGTTTGTTTCTGACGTCGCCTTTGGCAGGCTGCAACATGTTTCCCACCTGATGATTTAGCCACAAGACACTTACAAAGATTTGTCATTTCTTGAAGTAATCACAGGGATGTCCGTTGTCTGCGTTTTATGCGTTAGTTAAGCAAGAACATCTTATATAGATCTAACGCAGGTTTCCCTCCCCTTTTTTTTAATGGCAATGTTAATGGAACATATTTTTGCTATCAAAGTCAACTTTGTAGTGTGTATCACTTCTGACATTACGAAATGCACTTGCCTTACAATTCCATGTCCAACTGTTCATTTATGGGTTAAATGTCATGTGCTTATATAAAACCAGATTTTATAAATGATTGATGTTTTTCTTCCCCACTCTCTCTCTCTCTCTCTCTGCCCTCCCTGTATATGTATATGTGTGTGTGTGTATGTGTGTGTGTGTGTGTGTATGTCTTCCAAACATCTGTTAAGTATTTAATTATTAAAGCAGGGATGTAAGAGTGTATGTTTTTTTACGAACTGTTAGTTTCTTTTAAGATCATAATTATTTTATAAGACGTTGAGACAAGTGGTGCGCCGACTCACAGAAGCCGTCCATTCACAGTCGCACAACACACTGGAGTGTTGTGCGACACATCCGAGAGGCTTAGGCCTGACGTTGCTAACCTACAAATCCCAGGGAAATAAAACACTCGGAGGATTAGGACAATTTAAAAAGCAGACCCCTCTCTTTTCAGATGTGCCTTCCCTCGGCTCGGCCTGTTTCTCCCGGCCCAGCATGGGCTCCGCTTTGTGGCTTTTAATAACCTGCCTTTCCGAGCTGCTTCCCTCTGAGACACATTTCCCCCCCCCATGCTTTTATTTGTGCCGCTCTGTTTCTACCTACCGGCAGCTGTGAGGAGGAGCAAACAGAGTGAGTGGTGGTGGAGGTGGAGGAGAGGAAGGCGGAGGTGGAGGAGGCGGTGGTGGTGGAGGCAGCAGCAGCAGCAAATTTCTTCCAGTTGCTCAACACGCTAATCCTCCCCTTTTCTTCGCAGCTCAAGCATTATATTGCAGTTTCATTGACTGGGAGGTGTTGTGTTGCAGGGGAATCAATAGCCGAGGGGATCCCAGCCCAACGATTAGCTTGTCAGTCAGGCCTGTGTGGCTGGGAGGGGAGGGGAGGGGAGGGGAGGAGAGGGGAGGCGGCGCAGATCCCGCAATACCAGGGGCCACCGGCATGGAGAGCCTGGAATGCTGGGAGCCGCCGAGGCACTCCGCACCACCTGTTGTAAGAGGCAACATGTGCTGAGTGTATTAACCTTTCTGCTACTGTGGTTTAACCGCTGGCCACCACTAGTCCTTTCACTGCACTGCAGCACTGAAGCAGACACAGACACAGATCTGTGAGCCACGTCCAAAGAGGAAACAGAGCTGCCACGCCGTTCTCTTGGGCTTTTTTCACGAACATATTCTAAGTCAAGCAGATTGGGTGGCCAAGGTGCTGGAATATCTATAAGCAGTGTTTAACGGTCGAAAAGAAAGCATGCGTATGAACATTAGACAGATTTGTTGTGTTGTTTTTGAACGTTTCCCTCTCAAATGATGGTCGCGGTTGTTTTCTCAGCCCCGCAGTGAACTGTGATTAAACACGTTTGCAATCTACTGTAGCTGCTAGTACAAATATCTCATCTGGTTCACGCGTAGTTCATGTTTTTATTTGTGCTCTGTCATGTTTATTTCTGCCATTGCTTTTCTTGGTATTGAAACTGGCACACTCGTTGTGTGTGTGTGTGTGTGTGTGTGTCCGTCCGTCCGTGACTTTGTCCAATCAAAGACCTTAAGCCCAGAAAGATGCCATTGGAAAGTATCTTACCACTTAGCATTGCACGGGGGTTCAGAGTTCACAGTGTCATATTTGTTTTGGTGCATTAAATCAATTCCTCAGGGTCAGTCTCGAGAGACACCAGGCTTCATTTCATTACACTGCGCACTCGGGAAGAGTAACTGTACACTATTTGTATACGAGCCAAACAGCAAGGGGAATTTAGACAGAGCAAATCTATGACCTTTGAAAAATATTTGGCCTCCGTCCCAGGGTTGACACACAGTTCATCATCAATAGAGTGCCATTTGATATTTCGAGGATATGTTGGGCGCAGACAAAGAGTTATTATAGCAAATGTTCTACCATGTCTCCCTTTTATTTGCTTGTCGCCATATGTGGTTCCAGGGTGCACAAGAAAGTGCAAGTTGTTTAACAAAAAAATGTACAGCACGCACAGTGGGGACATGTACTCTTTTTAATTGATGGAAACCACAGTGTGTCCCAGAATAACCTAGGCCATAGTACCCACACAGACACACACACACAAACATATACACTCACAGTCTCTTACCATGGGTCGCTCTCCCACTTTGCACTATAAGATCACTCTCTGTAACTTGGAAAAAAGCTTTTATTCTCTCAGTAACATGGAATAGACGAGTGGGCTCTGTGTCCTTGCTTTGGATTCCATGTGATGCTTTTAGCCAGAATGAGCCATGAGCACCACCATCCCAGCCTCCATCAGATCAATGTCACTGCCTCTGCGCTGGGTAGAGACGTTCTCTCTAGCTCCCCCCTCATCTCACCACAACTATACATGGCCCCAACTGCCAAGCTAGACGTCACCTGACTCTGAAACGGATTGGGCATGGAGTGGTGTGGATTTGCCAGACCTGGACCAGAAGCATCTCAGAATCAGCTTCTATGTGAGATGTCTGTCTCTGCCAGCTGTTGAAATTTTAACTGCCCACCCAATAAAAAGCACGCTCTGACCCAAATCCCTTTTTTTAGACCCATGACTTATTTATCTTCTGACCCCATAAATAAAGGATGCTAGCTCTGTCTTCACTGGGCCAGGGGCCTCCAGGACATCAGGTT
This sequence comes from Sprattus sprattus, assembly GCF_963457725.1. Classification (NCBI taxonomy): domain Eukaryota; kingdom Metazoa; phylum Chordata; class Actinopteri; order Clupeiformes; family Clupeidae; genus Sprattus; species Sprattus sprattus. The sequence continues at coordinate 21,285,496 of NC_137926.1, forward strand.
ACAGGCTAAGAATGCTTTGGATCATAAACATGTTTTTTTTTTTTGTAAAATAATAATAAAAAATCAACTTCGGTTATAATGACTGCTCTTCACCTGTACACTCAGACACCATGTCTGCATGTCAGCCCCGTCAAAAAATGTATGTTCCACCACAGTCCTGTCTTAACTGTCAGCTTTATTGTGACGAAAAGACATGCCTCATAAAAAAAGAGCTCACTCCATCCACTACTACCCCCCACCCCCTACACACACACACACACACACTCTAACCCTTCAGAGAGGACGTCATCCCCGTGGCCCGGCGTGTCCTTAAAGCACTCGGGGTGAGCGTCCAAGGCCCTGTAGGAGCAGACATCCACAGGGCTGAGTGCTGAAATTAATGAGCGTATGCTTGCGGCAGGCTGGCAGGTAGCTAGGGCCACGCTGCACAGAGGGCCTGTTGCTTGTAATCACTCGGAGCTCCTGTCATCAGCACTGGCCCAGTAAAAAAAGAGAAGGCCAGACAGGAACCACAGGCCAGCTGGTGTGGAGCTGTCATCGAGGGGGCCTGCCACCAGCCGGGGGAGTGGAGGGAGGGCATGGGTGGCGGGGGGCGGCTGTGTGGGGCTGCATGCAAGGCTGGAGCTGAGGGCATGGCTGGAGGAGCGGGTGGAGTCAAGGGCAGGATGGCGTGTCCTGTTGAGAGAAGAGCGTGTGTATTATGAGTGTGTGTGTTACTGTGTTAGTGTGTGATATGTCTGCTTGAATGTGCATGCATGTGGGTGTGGGGGGCTGGGGATTTTGTGTGTGTGTGTGTGTGTGTGTGTGTGTATTGGTGTATGTGAGAGAGCCTTATGTTAGCTTGCATGTGCGTAGTCTGTGTGTCTGTGTGTGTGTGGAATGACAAGGTGGAGGTCCTCATTAACACTACTCCATTTACTCCCAGAGGCCTAGAGTGAGGCCCTGCAGCAGCAGGACAGAGACAATGCCCACTGCTCACACTGAGGGCATGGGCCAGAGGGGGGGAGAGAGAGGCAGGGAGAGACTCTTAGAGAGCCCACAATCTGCTCAGCAGTTTGAAATATTATTTAATTATCTGAACTTATTTCCCTTTAAGGCTTTAAGGAAATCACAACTGTTCTCACAAAAAAACAAATCTTAAGAGATATCACCACCCTGTCTGCATGTACATTGCGCCACATCTAAGAGCAGTAATATGATAAACATTGGGTTTCCTGGTTTTTCTAATCACACGGCTGTCGTCAGTGACCTCATGAGCCTTGCTGCACACGGATCTGTGTTAGAGAGTCGAGCACGAAGTCTTGCGAGACGAGATGTCAAACGTCACAATCTTTCCATGGACGCAAAATAAAAGTGTCAGTTTTGTGTATACAACATGCCGAGGAACAGGCTAATACCCACATAATCCGGAACCTTCCAGTCACCCGTGACCAAGCGGAGATGGAGGTGATCTTGCATGTTTGCCAACAAAAAGTAGATTGGTTAAAGGAAAACTACTCCTGGTGAAAAAACCACACACAATCACTCTACTTTAACCACCATTTAAGACCATTACATTGTTTGTGATGAAGCAGTTCAGTCTCAAGTTTGCTATAAAATGGAGGGCTTGGTCTTTCCCACAAAGCAATACCAATACGCTGTACCATATGAACAAAAGTGTCCTCTAGAGTTTTCAAGTATCTTTATCTTTCCCCCTGAATAGCATAAAACAGTTTTTTGTCTCTTGTGTGTGAAAGTGCATATGTGTGTAGATGTGTGTGTGTGTGTATGAGTGTTCTGTCTGTGAGAGAGTGTGTCGTGCGTGCCTGTGCACATGTTTCCGTGTGTATGCGCATATGCATGTCTCCCTTAATGTGTTTGGTCAGAGTGTCTTAAGGGTCCTTACTGGGGACCCTTTTGATGGGGCGGGTGGGGGGGGATATGGGAGAATGTTCCAGGGTCCCTGAGAGAAAGACTCTCTCAAGAGCGAAAACACACCAGCGCGTTAAGTTATTAAGCCCCACTTTGGGCGGTGTGTGTGAAACAGGCTCTCACAAGGGCTAGTGAGAATCCCTTAACTCACATTACTCCTCCCCCTGGCTTTGTCTCTTTTTCAGGGCCGGGTTAGAGGGGTCGCCCTCTCCATGTGGATAGGTCCTCGGGCCCAATTACGCTGCTACAGTGCTCAATTAGCCACAATCCCCCCTTTCTGAGGTGCCGATGAAAGAGCTTTACATTTTTAAGACTTAAAGAATATGGGAGACCCCCAAAGCAAGATGAAATTAGTGATAAAAATGAACGGGGGGGGGGGGGGTCTCAGCTCCAGGCTTTGTCTACAAAGTGTCTGTTGTCATCCCTTCAAAATGCTTTGCCCCTTCTTTTCTTGAGACAAAAGAGGTGGGTGTAAGTGGTACGTATGCATGGTATATGTGAAATAGGTGTTCACCATTTTTATTGCAACATTTGGAGACTATTAAGCTCTTTGAAGTTTCATTGATCAGAACTTGGAAAGCAACATTTTAGTGTGGAATGATACTATAATGATATTTGCTCAAACCAAATCACATCCTATTACTTTGTTTGATTAGATGCTTTTTCACTTGTTGCTTTTGCTAATGTTACATTTTATTCCTTTGTGAAGTGGTTTGTCTATGCACTCCTTTATGTAGCTAACTGTGTCTTTTAGCCTTAGTCAAGATTCACGACCTTATACATGATCTCATTTTACACAGTCAGAGCGCACGAGACAAAATGTAGGCTATTAAGACATTTCGCCAACAGGCCCAGGTCGTCATCTCCTCTCAGCTTTGTCCTGTCAGCAGCACATACCTCCCTCAACCAGGCCACTGATCCCCGCCCTGGCCAGGCCCCATCCCAGGTTAGAAGGGGGTCCATCCCGAGCAAGGTCACATTCTGTCACCAGGTGCTCAATTAAAGAGGGCATTAACCTTGTTTACACAAAAGAACAGCAGTATGGAGCGAGGCAGTCAATTTATTGTCGTTAAACAGCGGGAGGCCCCCGGCTGCTGGCAGGATGCCCACTGTAGCTGCGTGAACCTGGGCCTGGCGCACGCTGTGCCAACGGAGCTGCGGCTGGCCGACGGCGCAAGGCCATGCCCACTAACGGAGTGTGGCAGCCCTCGAGCTCGGGGAAACGAAATAGCCAAGCAGAGCCTGCTCCCTCCCCTGTGCGGTGCCCAGCACCACCTGCAAATGACTGAGGGCGCATTAGAGAGGTATATTTAGGAGGCCAAGGTGTCGGCATGAGGATGGAAAGTGCCTACATGGCGGCTCTGTATGACGTGGGTGTAGTGGCTTACAACCAAGTTCAGAGGGGTAGGCTTAGGGTGGACAGGGCTGGGGTGGGGTGGGGAAAAGAAAAAAAGAAAGGGAAAAAAAGTGTAACCGCAGCAGCCAGCGCAGCCCTAAAAGTGTCTGTGCCCCTCTGGCAGAGACTGAGTGCCAGGGCTTTCTTAATGCCACTCACGCACACACACATTCAGACACACATTCAGACACAAACACACACACACACACACACACACACACACACACACACACACACTCACACAGCCTCTGGCCGTAGGCAGTACACATTCACCTGCCAAACGAGACCTGCAATCAACCCCATTGCCAGCTGACATAAAACATTTGTAGTCCTTATTTAGCTTTTCATGGAAAAGCACAGTGGAATTTAAATCTCATTTAAAAGGACTGCAGACTTCTGCACCTCAGCCTTCTCCTTTCTGTCCGGGCTGCAGTGCATTGACAGCTGATGAAAGCAAAAGGTGCAGGGAAGCAAGGTGAGGATTTGTTTACTGTAGGTGCCTTTCTTTTTTTTTTTTTGACCAGAGACAAACATGTTCCATTTCCAGGTGTTACATTTCTGTGAACCCCTCGCCTCACGTGCCCTGAGAGCATATCTCTAAGAAGCACGTGATGCCCGCTCAACCATGCTGTGTCGTACATAGGGGTTTTCTAGGCAATGATATGTAGCTGCTGTTTCCCTCTGTTATGCACAACAGACATCGAAATAAATCTGATGGGGGGGAAAAACTGTGTAAATCTGGTGGTCATCGATCATTTCAAAGTAATGCCATTGTATAATGCATCAGCTGAGGAAAGAATATAAACTTCAGTAGGTGTGAGTGATAGAAATATAAATGAAACATTATTTCTCTCTCTCTTTCTCCCTCTCACTCTCTGTCTCTCTTTCTCTCTTGTTCTCTGCTTTCTCTGGGTTGACAGGATCAACACATGTTGGAACAGAGTGTTTTTTTCTCGAGCAGTACATTGGTAAGGAATGCTGCATATTATTACAAGCATGACATTGAGGTCTACATTCTTTCAAGGGATTGCCCCAGCCAATACATCTCGCACTCTGACAGGGGTTAATACATCAACACCACAACTGAGCTGCCACAAACCGACTTGTATCCTCTAGACGCGTCTCTGCGCGTTGTTGGTTGTTGTCAACTGTGCAACACACAGGAGTAAATTAACAGTTAGGCTTTGTTCGGGGATTGGATGACACATTTTACACCACTGGAATAATTCTGGACTACAACTGGTTTATTTTCCCCTGAATATTCTGTGATGACATATATGAAGGTATATTAGGTAGAGCCGTGATTTGATACATTCTTTAAAGATATATCCCATGCTTTTTTTCACTGTGCATTTTGAAAGAAGTTAATCGTTGAACTGGTACATAAACCCACTGTAAACACAATACCCAGACCTACTGGCTCACCATCCACCATAGCCAATGTGTTATTATGTCAATGATGGCGGTGTTTACTCTCAGAAACCCACTATTTCCAAAACAGTATTCGGAATGCAAAATGGACACCTTTTCACAAGAAGCCAATGAACTGCAAGTTCAGGAAATCTGCGTTTCACTAGGAAATTCACGTGCTGAAAAATATTATATGGTGAGATAAAACTATACTGACTGAGCTAAAGAGTTTCTGTTTTATAGTGAAGTTATTTGTGTGTTGTGGTTTCACGTGTCAGACGTACAGGCCTCCTCAGATGATTTGTAGTGTTGAAAGCATATGTCTTCTCGTTAGATCCTATTACAGGTGCCTAACTACATCCACATTACAACTGTCACTGTTATTCTTCCAGGAGTGGCACACAGTTAACCCAGAATCAAAGCCTGTAATTTGTGGCTGATGGTGCACTCTCAGATCAGGCCAATCTCAGTGCTCCAGGCGTCTACTCACAGGACTTGATTAGCCCAAATTACATATGGGAGCTGCTGCTGTAACCACAGCACAAGTGAAAGTGGGTATGTTCACTTGTGCATGCCTGGGGGTGGGTCTGTGGGGGCTGGGGGAAGTTGATGGGTGAAGTGAAACTCTGGATTCATGATTCATGAATGTCACATAAAAGTTTTTTTTTAAGGGGGTCGGGTATAAGTTCAGCTTCAGATTCAGATATAGAATCCATAGAGTACTTTTGATTTGTGTTGCCTGTAATTTGATTAGATATCAAACCTGATCCATATTCTCAAACAAACAAAGATCAGGATTTTTTTTTCTACCTTGATTCATCCCTACATAACCCGACCTGACAAATTTGTTCGGCTTAGCCGTGGTTTTGTGCAACAAAGCACCATATATAAAACGGAATAAAATAAATAATCTCCCTTGAAATCCTTGCGGTGAGAGAACAACTGTTTTGAATCATGATTCAGCTCTAGCTCCCTCCGTTTTTATCTGTCCAACAAGTGCCTCCTGAGCCTCGGGGTAAAGACACCAGATCTTATCAGAGTGGCGGAGCAGTGGGGGTAGGAAAAGGGGGCTCAGAGAAAGAGAGAGAAAGAGGGAGAGAGATCAGGTCTGGAAATGGGCCATGTGGTTTCCTTAGAGTGAAAAAGAAAAACACAGCACAGCTATACGGCCACCGTACACATGTGGAGGGAAAGGTGGACGAGCAGCTCAGAGACAGAAATCATCTTCTGGGATCCAGACCTGATAAGGCTGGACAGGCTGGACCACACACTGTGTGTGTGTGTGTGTATGTGTGCGGGTGGGTGTCTATGCGCTTGCCTGTGTAAGTGTGTTTTGAAGTCTTTCAAGTTTGATTATGTCTAACTTCTACCACAATAACATTGATGAATTACTCTATATGTTATTACATATATTAAATGTCATCATGGAAAAACATCTAAGGATCGTTATCAGTAGTCCTTGGCCCAGATTGAATAAATACTAGCACATCCTTAGATGAGGGATACATGAAGGGTATTTATGGTAGACTCAAAAGCAAAGCAAAGTTTTCTTTACAACAGGGAAACAAAGTCGGATGTCATCATTGCAGGATAATGTCAGGAATAGCTTGGCGAATACCAAGCTCTAGTTTCATGGGAATGTATAACTGAATGATCTCCCTGAAGATTAATTAGATTCAAAGAAGGGTTTGGAGTTTTGCACTGTATTAGTTTCCACTTTATTGATTGCGCCAAAGCTCAGGGGATAAACACTGCAGTAGATGAGGCAGCCCTCACTAAGGAACACACACACACTCACACACACAAACACACAGACTGCCCCTCTCCCACTTACACATGCACACATACAATCTTTCTCTCTCTCACACCCACACACAGACACACACACACCTTTCACATCACATCTCTTCTTGAGGAATTAGACGAGAGACAAAGGCAGAACATTCTTGAAGTCCCGTTTGCGGCTGAATGGGAGTGTCTCACGTGTCAGTGGAGTGGTGTTTCCTATGGATTCATTAGCCACTTCAGCCCTCTCTCTCTCACTCCTCTTCTCCTCCTCCTCCTGCCCTCTCCCTGGGCCCCTTTCACTCTCTGTCAGTATTTTCTCTCTCTCTCTCTCTTTCCCTTCTTCCCTCTCGCTCTTTCTTTTTGACTGCCGTCTACAAGAGGGTTTTTAGCGGGGCCAGTGTTTGTAATTAGCTCCCCGTGCTGGAATGGAGCATGTTGAGGTGGGTGTTAATGGGCCAGCCAGGCCCTCTCTCTCACAGCAGGCTGGGAACAGAAACAGAAACTGCCCTTTGTGCTCAGGACAGGGAGAAGACAAAAAGGAGGGCTAGAATGCATGCAGGAGGGACCTCTGGAAAATATTACACGGCATTCGCTTTAAAAACAAGAAAGAAAGAAAGATAGATAGAAAGAAAGAAGAAGCAGCTCAAATGAGCGCTGATTGAGACGATTGCTGGAATGACTGTCATCTTTTTAATGTATAGAATTGGAAATAGTTCCGTTGGGAGTAGTTCCTTTGCCAAGATGTAGTAGAAGCCTTTAGAGGGTATTGTGAACGTTTTGAATGGGGCCTGATAGGTTGTGCTCTTTACATTTCTTGTCATGATTTGTAGTTCTGGTACTTTAAAGTGCTGGTGTCGCACCATTCAGCAAAACGTTTAGCCAAAAGAAAATGTCAGGGGCTGTGACTTTGAACAAACATCTATGCATCAAAGAGTCTTATGTTCTTTAGGCTAGGTTTACACACACCCTATATATTTGGGGTATGGATTTTCAGTCAACACAACACTACCACACACACACACCCCCCCCCCCCCATTCTTTTTTTCCAAGCATACGCAAAACTCCACTCAGCATCACCAGTACATTATTCTCAGTAAAAAAAAAAAAGAAAATCAACAAATTTCCATCTTTAGAAACCTGGTGCTATGGGTCAGAGTTCAACCTCCCTGGGAAAGCTGTGGGCGTTATTCCCAAACCCTTTTTAAAGATACATCCCCTTTTTTCACAAGGCCAGCATTTACTGCTCCAGTGCTGGAGCAATCCATTATTGTGTCATGCTTCTTATTCCACCGCGGGCCCGTCGCTATGGCACAACAGCTTGCTTTAATTTTAGCCAGGGAAAGCCAGGCCCGCGCTTCAAGTCCCCTTACACCTCCAGATGTGCCTTGATCAAGGGAAGTTGACTAAGCGCTTTGTGTCCTTTAAGACACTAATGTGATTATGTCACATATTTTCAACTGATTCCCATTGCTATTAGTCTTTGTGTGGGGTCCCCGACTCAATGGTCTCTATCAGCCGAGAGAGCAAGGGAGATTTTTCTTTCAACAAAGTCTGGTTCCTAGCCAACCTGAGCAAACTGAGGCGCTCTCTCTCTTGTGTGTGTGTGTGTGTGTGTGTGTGTGTGTGTGTGTGTGTGTGTTTTTGTGTGTGTCTGTGTGTCTTTGGGTGAGGAATTGGGGGATGGGGTTGAAGTACAAAGGAGATATATAGATACAAAAGCCTGTAGTTAAAGAAGTTGTGGAGAAACTCACTTCAAGTTTCTTGAAATCGAATTGTGCAAAGTCCATGCACAATTAATGCAGGTCTTCTTAAACAGTACATATATATATAGTTGTTTTTTTGTTTATAAAATGGCTTTATGGATATTGTAACATCAGTGAAGTCGAAAGAAGATTCCTTGCCTGTGTGCTGAGTGTCTGAAGTCATAAGACTCTCTTCTGAAACAGACAAATGGCTTACACTACTTAACATTGCCCTAAAGGATGTCCCATTTTTGTTGGACCAGCTGTATGCGGTCATGGGATGTGCTTTGTTGATGTAACATGTGCTGAGCATACTTATTATGGTCACATCCAGTATCGTCTCACACACTCTTTCTTTCTCTCTCTCTCTCTCTCACTTTCTTTCTGTGTGTGTGTGTGTGTGTGTGTGTGTCCAGAGGGAAAACCCTGCCTTCACTTCCTGACACATCTGGCCACAGGCAGATAGAGCACGAGCGAGCGGAGAAAGTGGATTTTCCCCTGCCACCTGACAGGATGCGTCTCTGTTCTTTGACCTCCCTTCCACGCTTTGCACAGGGGACGGAACTCAATTAGCTGTCCAAACTAACGCCGGACGGACAGGGGAAGGCAATTGTCCTGGCAACAAAGTCAGACAAACTTTGCCATTAAAAGGTTTTCCTGTCAGAGATGTACAAACTTCTTCCAATTAGGCAGTTGTAATCTGAGGTCACTGTCTGATTACTGGCATAGATATATATTTTACAAAGATGTACACCTTTATAAAATCATCAGACAAACTAGCTAACTGCCCTATTCTTTCATAATGGTGTGAAGAACAGTCTGAACCAGAACCAGAAGATAAAGACAATCAAGAAATGTTCTTTATCCCTTAACCATCCCTGGACTGCAGTTTGAAACTGTTCTTTAGAAGCCCTGAACTGAACTGAATGTTTGATGAGTTTCAAATCACAGTTTATCCCCTGTCTTCTTTGCATGAATCAATTCAGAGATAAGAGCGCAGAGAATAACAGGCCCACCAACCAAGCTAACTATTACAGATTTACTGAGTACAGAGGCCTGAAGCCTTCTCTGTTTATATCATTATTTACTACTTGGGAATTTTAGCAAGGCTTATCACAATAAAAGGGTAGACAGAGCATGGCTAGGTGAATCTGTGGCTTTCAGACGAACAAAAAGTGGCATTGTTGAGGCAAGAATACTCTCCCTCACAAAGATTCTGTGGGTCAAAGGTCGGGCTTTTCAAAGTAATGAATAGCTGAGATGTTTATTTTCTTGCTTTTTAGTAGTATTTTCCCCCCCTCTTGCTAACAAATACAGTTCATTCAAATTCTTCTCAAGATTAAATTCATTTCGAGAGCAGCACCCCGGCCTTTTTAAAAACAACCTTTTATGCTTGTTCTTTCCCTAGAGAGTCCTTTAAAGCGGGCCCTGAACTTCCTCCCACTAGCCATCTATTCTGTCCTGACATTAGGCAACTCATCAAGTTGAATGAGTTTAATGTTTTTTTTTTTTTTAATTACACGACATATGAACAGTACAATTAAAGTAAAAAAGAGAATTTCTCAAGGTTTGTTATGTGGTCATGAGTGAATGGGTTTGAGTGTCACCTTCATCTTTTATTCAGCTGTTCAGTTGTATCTAAAAAATGCAGTTATACCATTGGTTCAGGTTTTTTTTTTTTTAAGCATTGAAATGCGTAGTCCATTCAGTGAAGGATTTTTGGTTTTGTGCTCCTGTCAACATGCATGGCCTAGGTTAACTCTTGACTCAAGGTTAGCTCTTGAAAAAAAGAAAACATTTGAGCATACACTCTTCAAAAAGTCAATGGTCAGAGGTCAATGCTCATGTCTCACACTTACCTCTAAACCAATGTGCTGGAGTATACAGTCTTCAGCAGAGAGGGCAATCCTGAGGTCTCTCTCCTTCACCATTACGATATCTGCTCTCAGGTAATGTCTCAAGGCTGTTCGTTTATATTTCAGTGAAATACAGTGAATCTGTTTGTTGAGCTTCTAGTGTTACCTGATGAAGAACCTCCAAGGGGAGGAGGTGCTGTCACTTGACATCTGTATACAATCCAGCCCGTTTCAGAGACCTCCAGAAGGAGTGTCCATCCCAAACACAAACATGAGTGAGGCCATCGGCGTGTATGGATGAACTCACGGAATGGAAGAGATATGTGGGGGTTGTGTTGCGACTCGCATATACTTGCTTTGTGTTGCTCTGTCGATGTCACATGCGATCATCTGATATTCAAATAGAGCTTCTAGTTGTTAAATAATACATGAGTTTAACAGTGAATGACGTCATCATCTTTTTGTGCATAGCCTTGCAAGTAAAAGAAAGTTGTTGACCGACAGATCACATACACACACACTTTATTTGTGCAATCGTACATTACATTTACCTTATAATACCTACTTTGTCATGAAATTGCAGTAAAAAGTACAAAGAATAAATAAATAAATAATATATATCAAAAAAAGGTATAATAATTCTGTAAGACAGTCAGATGACTCATTTGGAACATTGTGTCGCCTGTCTGTCGGGCCTGAGCAGACAGTACACAGGGGCAGAAGGGATAAAGTGATCAGTGCCTTCTACCCCTAAGCAGGGGCGGGTGGGCTGGAGTAGTGTGTGTGTGAGTGTGTGTGGGGGGGGGGGGGGGGGGTAGATCAACACGGTTGGGTGGGTGAGCACAATTGTTTCACACAGGCTGTGTTTACAGAGCACAGGTCCCAGCACGTGTGTCACCGAGACAGCGGGATTACGGTGCACATCCTGAACCCTGCATCGCCGCAAGCTGGATAATCCAGCCGTTGACAGTTTGTTAAATGCAAGAGCCACTTTCTGGGTTCATCAGAGCACTGCTCCGCCGTGAGCAGATTAGCGGCGGCTAGTGGATCTCATGTGCTCTGGACGGCCTGGTCAGGGGCCATCACTGAAGGGTTTAAGGGATTAATGCACAATGATTTTTTTTTCTCTCTCCTCCTCCTCCTCCTTCTCTGTCCGATACTCAATCCACCCAGCCCTTGATGAAAAAAAAATAAAACCCGTTGGCCGTCACGTACAGTCATCTGCTCAGTGCGCTGGCGTGCACTTTCCTCCTCCTTCCCCGTGCACATGTTTACACGTCTGTTTGTGACGTGCCACTATTGAAATGATTGCTTGGCTAATTGTTTTCTATTCTTGGCTATTTGCATAGGTTCATACCACAGTACTATTACAGTAGCTTTACCCAGGCCTGGTGACAGACAGGGGGCCACCAGGCAGAAATGTGTTTTGCATCCTCTTTGTGTTGTTTGGAAGCTAGACTGGAGGCATCCGAGCAGTCTGAGGAGCCGAACGAGGTACAATCCTCTCCTTTACACCCATCACAGGCTCAGGTTAGGCTGTGGCTTTTACCGAGAGGAGTGGGTGGAGGGGATAGAAGAGAGGAAGATGGGGAGAGAGACAGAGAGGGAGAGAGGGAGGCAGGGAAGCGAAGGGTCGAAGGCTAAGTCCCTGTTTAAAGACACCACGAGCCCTGCCGCATCAACAGACAGGCCATTTGGGCGTGCGCTCTGGATGAGCTGTAATTTCCCATCTGCTTTATGGCCATTTTCTGATCCCTGGGCTCTTGTCAGCCGGCTCCCCTGCACAGATATCATCAGTAATATAAGGAGGGCCAGGCCTGCTCTCCTGGCCTTAAAAGGTACTCGGCTGCAGCCCCGGCTCAGAGCATGGCTTAAGGAGCCGCGGAGCACAGGTCACAAGTAAACGCTTCACAAACACTGTATCGGATTGCACATATTACGCGGCTTAAAACAACCTCGGATGGTCAATTAGAAAATATGTGACTTCTGTTGGAACTGCTTCCCCTCCCTACTCCCCTGATACTCAACTACCTTTAATTACTTCCTGGTACACTAAGCGACAAAGCAGAGGGTGGGCCATTCGGGGAGGCTCCACGTGCGTTTACGCGTCTATAAATCGGGATTCAGATAGATGAGCTGTATTTCATGGCTGTCTTCGATCTTAGAGCCACCTCACCAGATCATCCAACGAAAATGAGGTGATTTTATAAGAGGTGTCTCATAAATGGTCTCTCTCTGATAAAAATAGTGAGGGAGAGAAAAATCGCCATTAATGTTTTACTCAGATGCCCCTTAAACCTCCTGCCTGGGACAACATTACACGAAAATACCTTTTGGTTTACAGGGGCACCATATAATGGTCAGAATAAAAGTTTATTACAGGCGGGATATTTTGGAAGCCCCACTTCAGATTGTATAATCCAGCAGTCCAGAGCAGCGAGTGGTAATGCCTCTCTGTGTATGCCACAGCTCTTTTTTTAAGCCCTTTTTCTCATTACCGGCGAGCAGAACCTTGGCATGTGTAATGACTTATGAATACCCCCGTTAAGTGGGATATGTACAGAACAGCGTGGGCCCTGGCCTGGCCAGCAGCGGTGCCGTTGTGAGTTCTAATATGAAACATTAACTTGGCTCGGCTGCCGCATCCCAACACATGTTATTGTTTGTTGCCAAACGGCCCTTTAATTGCAAACAACGGTAAATCTGAGCTGAAATAATTGCCAGACTAGTTGAGAACATGTGTTCATGTCCCGTGTCTAACTTATCCCAGGTTAGTTTTTGTTGCTTCCAGTTTTGTTTATCTTGTTGACTCTTTTAGGGTTTTTTTCCGATCACTACTGTTAAAAAGAGCTGCCTATTTGCTGTGCAGGGAACATTTATATTTATATTTAAAGTTGAAAAGGATTATGTTATATGTAATGAGGTCTGGCCAAAATGTCACCATATAATGAACTACAATACAGTATAATATTGGGTATTACTGATTCACTAGACCCATTTAAATATTCATTTGAATGTAATGTCCCTCAGAGCTACTTTAAAGAGGTTCTCACCATTGGGAGGTTCTGAGGACATCCGCGTGGTCCTGTCTGTAGTGTATATGTTTGTTTTCCTGGCAGCGAGCCTTTCCATCCGAGGCCTGACCCTTGGGCTGTCACACAATTATTATACACTAGGAGTAAATACAAGAGTTGTATTTGCACAGGTGACTTCATTTGCGGGGTTTTTAAACATCTCTTTGGAATTTCCTCCTCTGTCGTTCCCACTCCCTCCATCTCATCTCGCAAATCAGAGCCATGCATCCCTTTTCCTGTCTCTCACGTTACATTTCCGTTCCCTTTTCCCACTATCTCTCCCTCGCTCGTTCTCTCTGTCTCTCTTGTTTTCCTAAACCGCCAACACTCCCTCCTTGCCCCTGCACTGTTTCATTATTAGTTCTTCATAATCTCTGCTTTCTGCCCGAGATCCCAATCTCATCTGCCTTAGACCCCCCCCAACCACACACACACACACACACACACCCCATCTTAAACCCCCACACGTCTATTTTTCTTACTCTGTCTCTCATGGCTCTCATCCCACTGACTGTCTCCCCTCTGGGTTTCTTCCTCCACATCTCTTAGTAAACCCAGCTGTTTCCCTCCACCCCCCACCCCCCCCCCCCCCCCCACCCCTTCTATTTTCTCTTCTTTCTCTCTCTCTCCTCCCACTAAATATATAAATATAACTGCTGGCCCACATGAGTGCAGGGGGAAACCACCGCATTTGCGTATGGGAGGATTACACTTAAGACAATAAAAGTCTTTGAGCTGGATGAGTCCTTGTGCGGGTTGCCTATCCAGCTGCGTCTCCTCAGCAGCGATACACTTCACTTGTATAACACGCTCATTAGTTACTCAACACCCCGATGCTCGGCCTGACAAGGAGATCCCGTCTTTCCCCACCCTGCCCCGCTCCTACATGCTCCGAAAAAACCTCCCACCATGAGCGCCTTCAGCACCACCCCAGTCCTGTTCCTGAGAACCGTCCAACACCCCCCGCCCCCCCATGTCATTAGGGCCTGAGTCGTTACTTTTTGTGGAAAGATTTTTTTTTTTTAGCTTGTTTGAGACGACTGTAGGAAGCCCCGACCAAGTCAATTTGGTTGGGAGCTTTTACGATAGTATTACACTAATCCCACTTAAGCTTGTGGGTGCCCTCACGGAAAGAGGCCTGCACAGTCAGTGTAATTATTTGATGTCGGTTGGTTAACTGTTTCACTGACAATGATGAGAAATAGATCAACACACATTAGAGCTCACACTTAGCATATCAGCTTGCAGAGAGGAGCTGTATCCTCATGATTCACACGAGAATAATGAAACTGAGATATATTTATGTGTTAGTAACACTAATGACGTCGGCATGTGCTTTCCAGGAATGCATGTAGGAAAGTCAGAGGTTCCTGAACTTCTGACTGTGTGTAATAATGGAACTAATGGAACTTTTTTTACTTAATTCTTTGCCTCGTCTCTGTCGTCCTCAACCTGTATTATAAGCCTATGCAGTTTTGCACTACCTGCCACTGTACAAGGTGTGAACTATGAGTCACACATTTGAGCAAACAGAGAACGTTGCTTGTAAAAACTGGCTCACCCTTTTCTCTAACCGTTTCGTTTCAGGCCGCCGTTATCTTGATCTGCACGTCCCCTGCTTAGTGCTGTGTGTGTGGAGGTGATCTCACAAACGTTTTATCTCTCCCAGGAAGGGTGTTTGTGGAGGTTCCTGAGCGCCAGCACACATCAGCCCACCTCCGCGCATACACGCACACACACACACACACACACACACACACACACACACACACACACACACACACACACAGACACACACACACCTGCTATTGCATGCTGGGACAGGAGGGCAGCCAAAGCTCAGCCAAGGTCTCTAAAGGGAGCGGTGAATTCCCTGAGGAGAACTTGTCCTTGTGGGTGACATTGAGGCAGGCCAGGACACTAACATAATACATCACATACATGGCCGCCTAAAGTAAGGCATGCACAGGTCACCTTTTTTTCCCAGCGTTATTTGTGCCCACAGGTCCTGAAATGTTCATTGAGTGGCTAAAAATAGCGGCAAGATGAATACTGTTTGGGATTGTAACTGTGAAAGGTTAAGGCTGGGGAGAGAATGTGCTGCCTGACACAGGTATGTAGTATGTCCCTCCCGATGTCCCTCGGTGTTTGCAGCTGCGAGTTGGACTTGTGATAACTCTTGACCAAGCAGTTCACAAGGTGTGTTTGTGAAGTCGATGCGGTGTGACTTAATCATCCATTGTTTCCGAACACAATAAATCAATAAAGTTCAAAAGCGGCAGTTGACTTGTTTGCATAGGCATTTATTTGCCATTTAAAGATATGACACACTAATGTGGTCAGGGTTAAGTCGCTCCTTTTAACCTGGGTACTTGCCCTTAGTATTTGGCTGTTTGAATTTTTGAATAAAAATTGTTTATATAATATCAGTGCATTACTCACATAATCACTGCAGCAGATAACATTCCCTTTTTTTACGGTTCAGTGGAACCAGCATTTCCTGAAGGCCTGACCTGCTGCCATTTTCTCAGTGAAGTTCAGTGCGGAAAGCCGATGTCAGAGTACAAGACTGTACACCAAAACACCCTCCTCTAGACACACAGAGACACACACACAGACACACACACACACACACACACACACACACACACACACACACACACACACACACATATATACACACACACACGCACACACACACACACACACCTCCTCCCTCCCTCCTCTTGTATGAGCTCCATTTCAGGAATGCAAATGCCTAGGGCCTGGGACAAGGAATGATTTATCTCCTCATCCATCCTTGCACACATCTGCCTGTGTGTGCCCTTGTGTCTGCTTGCCTGTTGCTCTCTCCCTCCCTCCCACTCTCCCTCCTCCTCACTCTCCCTCCTTCCCTTCCTGCCTTTGCTGCAAACAGATCTGTCTCTCCAGAGACATGGGACCCCCCCACACCAACCCACCCCACCCCACCCCCCAAAACCCCCCAAACCCCCAACCCCCTCGCCTCAGCCACCCCCTTGCTTGCCCTGGAGTGTTGGAGTGTGCCCAGGGCGTCCCAACAGCAGTCGCTGACCCCAAGGGCCCAGTCCTTCGCCCCCAGCGGGTCAGGCCAGTTCGGGGGCCACAGGAGGAGATCCCCATTGGAGGGTGGGGGGTGGTGGGGGCAGGGCCACCAATCCAATCCTAGCGCCTGCCCCTTGGAGTTACCAAGTCATGACGGGGAAACGTTTAGGTCAGATGCGGGCGTGAAAAAGAAAAGAAAAGTGACCTGATAGTCACACTTTGGCTCCTGTCAACGAGTATTATCCTCACAGGGGAGAGTGGAACTAGCAGGCCGTGCTGTGTGGACAAACAGAGCGAGCAATGAAGACCATACAAGTTGGCCTCTTCTTTAGTTAGACCTTGGAGGGGTGGGGGGGTTCATAACAGAGTCGCTGACATGCTTGTGCTACCAACAGATCCACCGCTATCAAAGTGAGTGTTTAGGATGCAGGAGCATGTCATACACGCACTATGCAGTCTCCTACCACCAGGGCATGGTTCACATGGATACCTGCATCTACACAGCTCACTTCCAACTCCCCCACCCCCACCCCCACCCCCACCCTCACCCCCCCAGTTGTCATTGCCTTTGGCCTCCTTGACCAACCCCCCACTCTCATACACGCCACCTTCACCACCCTCCACCCGTCCCCATCCTGATCCCTCATTTCCCAGTCTACAGTAGTGCGGAGGGCCTGCTGAGAAATGGCCGCCTGCTGTGGGGTCAGGTGTTATTTATCACGCCCGTCTGGGCCGCGGACTTGACATTCGGAGAAGGCGCTCAGCGCTGCCATTGTAATTGAGTCTCCTTGTCTTTTCTAGGACACCAGCAGATATAACTATGTCAGGACACCTCGCCGCTATATATTACCCGGCTCAGGGAGGAAGACAAGGGGCGAGTTATCATTTGGCGTCAGCTAAACAGACGAAGAGGGACCCATGTGGGCCATAAGGTACTGTAGAGCTGCTGCTGCCACTGGGAAAAAAATGCTAGCAAGGCTTTACAAAGGCAGCACAAGTTCAAGCTGAATTAAAGAGATGTAGAAGAGGGGCGCTAATGGCTGGTCACATATTTTATCCGTGATGCATACGCCGTGCTATATCATACCCGCAGTGGCGTAAACCGTAATCAATCTCAAAGATAAACAGTTTCTCCCAAAACCGCTATAAAACCCTAATGTTCCACATTAAGGGACAGGTCACTGGTGTTCGGCGTTAAAATGTCTCTCTTTTTTTTTTTAGCTGAGCTGACCTCAAGCAAACAACTGAAGGAGATGCTCTGCTCAGCCTCGGTGTGTGTGTGTGTGGGGGGGGGGGGGGTTAATGTTGTGCAACCTTGACTATCACAGCAAAATGCGGCCCTCGCAGGTCAAGAACACAGCTGTGACACAAAGAGAGAGAGAGAGAGCGAGCGAGAAAGCGAGGCAAAAAAGATGAAATCAGGCCAACCCCTTTGCACTGTGTTGACATTTATGGGGCAAAGGCCCTGTGCACATTTGTGGAGGTCATCGGAAAGTAAACACCTATTAATGGTTACCTGCCTGACGAGCAGATAAACAGGTCATGGTAATGATTAAGCTCAAGCTCGTTGGGTTACAGGCCATGTGTGCTCCAAAGCACGGAGGGCAGAGACGAGAGCAGGTCTGTGCTGACGATGTGGTGCAAGAAAGAAAGAGAGAACAAGCAGAGAGGGAGAGAGAGAGTGTAGAGGTATAATCGTTTTAGGACAGCGGCCTTTGACCCGTGATGTGTGAAAGTAGTAGCGGCAAGGGCAGCGCACAGCCCAGACCTGGTCCTCTGACGAGGGCCGCGCAAAGGCCTGGAGGTAGAGAAAGGGGCAGTTAAACAACGGCTGTCAACAGCCATCAGGCCACTCATGCAGGTACTGAGGAGTGGGTGGGTTGTTGTGAGAAGAGGAGGAGAAGAAGAGGCAGAAGAAGGGGGAGAAAAGCACACACACACACACACACACACACACACCCAAGTTCACAAGGCCATTTTCAGCCCAGGGAGAAAGTAAACTGAGCGAAACTGCACAAGCTGCAACTTATCAGCCCGCCTGCATGCCAGAGGTTTTGTGTGTGTGTGTGTGTGTGTGTGTGTGTGTGTGTGTGTGTGTGTGTGTGTGTGTGTGTGTGTGTGTGTGTGTGTGTGTGTGTGTGTGTGTGTGTGTGTGTGTGTGTGTGTGTGTGTGTGTGTGTGTGTGTGTGTGTGTCTGTGTGTCTGTCTGTCTGTCTGTCTGTCTGTCTGTCTGTCTGTCTGTCTGTCTGTCTGTCTGTCTGTCTGTCTGTCTGTCTGTCTGTCTGTCTGTCTGTCTGTCTGTCTGTGTCTGTGTATGACTCAGACAGAGAGGAAGATAATAAAACAGCCTGCTTGTTAGTGGGTTTGTAGGTAAATCAGGATGCAAATATGTGAAGATGTGACTGTGTGTATGTCTGTATGTCTATTTCAAACCTAAAAAAAACAGTCCTTGGGTAAAAATTTAAATTGAATTCTTGGAAAGACATTGTCACCTCCTGTTTAACCACGTTCTCTCCATTGTTCACTGTGATCAAAATCACTGGCAGAAAAAAACAGATGACAATAGTAAAACATGTTACCTTGGTCATACAATCGTCCGATTGCTGAAAAAAAGGAGGAAAAAAACCCTCAAGGCTACTTCAAGGCTGCCACTACCATGACACGGGCCGTGCAATTCACCGTGCATCCGCTCCTTTCAAGCGCGGGATCCATCAGTCTTTGGTGGTCCCAGAGCTGAGCTGAGGGTAATCATAAGCATCGCTGGAATTTGCCATCTTTTTTGGCCGGTGTGGAAATCTGTTGTTGATTTTTTTCTCTCTCTTTTTTTTTGTTGAGGAAACGCGACGCTCCTTCTCATTGTTCGCCCCCATGCTACTGACACTTGAGTAATGTGTCAGCTTACTTCGGCATGAGCCATTTCAACAGTTGATCATCCGTAACCCCAGTGGCACGAAGCTCATGAAATTTAGAGAGAGAGAGAGAGTGTATGTGTGTGTATGTGTGTGTACAAGGGTGAAACAGAGCAAGAGAGAGTGGGAGAATAAAGCCCAAATTTGTCCTTCTCACTGGTTTTCCGAGTGCCAGAAGGACCCTCTGTGAACTGTGGGAGAGTGTTTCGAATTTCATGCTCTCCAATCATGATTCACTCCTTTTCTTTCCAATGAGTGTTGACTCTGCCCGCACAAGTGGAGGGGATCCACCAGCACAGAAAGGAGTTGTATGTAGAAATGGCAAGGTTTCTTATTATTCAATGGTAATTGCGTCATTACATATTGAGGAAGCACAACTTCACCCATGCAGAGAGATGTGCAGCATTTGTGGGGTTTTTTTCTCTGTTTACCTGCTTCGCACTTTGAATATCAGGGCTATGTGTAGACCAATGGAATGTTCCTGGCGATGCTATCATACAGTGACATTAGAGCATGGAGCACTAGTCAGGTGATTTTCTTATAAGGTGTTTTTAAACAATTTGTGATGTACGTGTGCAGATGTGGGAGGTAGGATCTGGGACCTATCTGGGACCTCTTAAAAAGCTTTGCACCTTGCTTAATTTCAAGAACTCACAAGCTAATTTTTGTTTGTTTGAATATAAGCAGTGGGGTCACCCTCTGAATGAATGGATTAAGTCTCTCTCTCTCTCTCTTTCGCTCCCTCTCTCTGTCTCTCTCTCTTTCTCTCTCACCCTTTGCCCCATCCCACCCCAAACCACTAAAATTTCAAGATCTGACCTTTGCCCCCTTCTGTCACTTGGTCTTAGATCGGAGTTTGACTTGAGAACATCTGGAAATTCCAGCAGGAATCAAATGAGAAGGGGGAGAATGTGACATGATTCACTTTTTTCTCCCATGGATCCTAGACAAGATTATATATACGCTGGGCGGGTTCATATTTATAAAGCGCGACGGCAAATGAAGACAGTCATTCTCTTATCCATGAAGCGTGTCATTATTCATGCTCCTATAAAAACCCCATCGTTTTAAGTCTTTCAGCGCACAATGCAGTATGTGACAGACTATTTATTTAAATGCTGGTTTACACCAACACGTTGACTTACTCCTTACTCATGAAGGCATAATTTACATTCATAAAATAACTCATCATCTTTAATACCCCAAGGCCTTGAAGAGGTTCGGAGGAAAACGTATTGTCGCCATATGACTTCACTTAACGCCAGCATTCCTGTGTGACGCTTAGAGTGTTTATCTGTGCCATTTGGGACACGCTGGGTCAAGCAGCAAGAGGACGTTGCACAAATCATGTTGTGGTATGCTAATTCCGAGGGTCATGGGTAACCTTACTGACTCAAGTCGTGTTAATTAAGAAATGAGATGTTTTCATTGTCATGAGCCCCCGAGCCCAAGATTGCAATCATAAACCCAGGCAATAGACAAGACAGAGAGAGAGAGAGAGAGAGAGAAAAAGAGAGAGGAAAAACATACTTTTGTTGAGGCGAGGAAATAACCCCCCCACCCCCCAAACCATGATATAAATAACCACAGAGTGGGAGAGCTGTACAAGTCTATTTCACCCCGGAAAAAATTGTTACGTTAAAAAAAGGGGGGAAAAAAAGAAAAAGGAAGAAAGGAGAGGGTCATCTGGTTTCCATTAGGAAGATAAAATGGTTCACTTGGAGCCTTTTACCAGGCTCTTTGTTACTGGGAGGCGTCCATACAGCTCTCTCCATCATCAGTCAGTTGACACAACATTAAAGACTTCAAACGGCCGCGGCCAGGTCCCTTAATCAGAAACTAATTGTAATAGATACTGGGGGAGTGCTAACACTCTGCGCTTGGGCTGGTACCAGTGGGCCAGAGCTTGAGATAGCATTAAACACAACACAGGCGTGATAGCTAGGACAGGGCAAGAGGGGGAGAGAGGGAGGAGGGTCGAGAAAGGAGAGAAAAAAAAGAAGTGTGAAGTGCACGGCGTGGCTGAAATGGCTCATGCACTCTGAAACTATACTCTCCCTCTGATAAGTTCAGTGAGAGCCTGTCAAGCTGGGTTAGTTAGCAACACCACAAGAAAAAAGAGGAATTTCCAAACAAAACATGAAAGTGGTCCCATCGAGGCGGTTGGGAACGGGCAACACAGGCCGGGAGAAAATGTCAGTTTGGATCAAGAGCCGTGCTGGCCGACGAGCAATTCCCACAAGAGTTACGCCATATTCTTTTCTTCTCAACAAACTCTGGGAAGTCCCCTGAGAAGGGTCTATGACACATTTTTTACAGGCATGTGTAAGCTATCGAGATAAAAATAGTAAAATGAGACTTGTGTGCTTGATATAAGGTCACTCACTTTTAACATTACTTAGAGGCATATTTCTCTGGATAGGCTGTATTCAAAGAGACTGGATGGACCGCCTTACATAACTGACTAATAAAGTTTGCAGATATATACCACAAAGTTGTGCTTTCGATTATTATATTAATATTCCGTGGTGTTTATTTTCAGGCGTATACACAGAATTATGATGACCGGTCAATACAGCACACTGTAGTAAATGTCATTCAAATAAAATTTAAAAATTAAAATGTGCTTAGCTTTTCCTGTTCACTATCCCCTTTCATATTTTTATGAATAGTCAGGCATTGTGCATTACCCATATGGAATGACAAATGAAAAGTAGTACCTTTTCCCCCCAAACTGTATCACAGAATCTGGCCAATGTTCATTACTCAGCAAAGCTAGCATGTGGTTTTAATGTTCACCGCTGTGTGAATTGTAACTATTCAGATTTCTGTGGCACCCCAGTGGCTTAGTGCTTTCACTGGATCATGTTTACACACACACTCACACACACACACACACACACACACACACATACACACACACAAACACACACACACACACACACACACACACACACACACCTACACACACTCACACTCACACACACACACACACACACACACACACACACACAGGAATGTGGGTTAAGCTGACTCTGAGTAGGGGTTAATATCTATACTCACAGCCAGCTGTGCCTGCCTCATGAGGCTCAGGCTTCATGGCCAGGAAGAGGGAAAAAACGCTCTGAACACACACTAATGTTCTAATGTTCAGAACAGCCCAGCAGATCAAATGGGTGAGGGCTGATTGGGGATAAAACTGTATGGCATTACATGTTAGCACAAGAGTTGGCAAGTCAGGGAAAAGTGATATAATGCCTTTTATTGTGGTAAGTGTGTGTGTGTGTGTGTGTGTGTGTGTGTGTGTGTGTGTGTGTGTGTGTGTGTGTGTGTGTGTGTGTGTGTGTGTGTGTGTGTGTGTGTGTGTGTGTGTGTGTGTGTGTGTGTGTTAGCGTGTATGCCATCCCTACATGTGTATGTGTGCCAACCTGTGTGTGTGTGTGTGTGTATATATGTATGTCTTTTCATTTCTGCACGCAAATTTGTCTACAAATATATACCAGGTGCTAGGTGCTCAATCTATAATGCGGATCACTCAGTGTCCTGGTATGCAGTCCACCTCTTAAAGATTGGAAGTCATCAGACATCACAGGGTTTAATTAAACTAATTGACTCGTTTGCATTTTTATGAGTGATTGTCAGGACCATAGCAGGAGTCCTTCTCTGTAAGACAGATAGGAACTTAGATTTTTTTGTGTTTGTGTGTGTGTGTGTGTGTGTGTGTGTGTGTGTGTGTGTGTGTGTGTGTGTGTGTGTGTGTGTGTGTGTGTGTGTGTGTGTGTGTGTGTGTGTGTGTGTGTGTGTGTGTGTGTGTGTGTGTGTGTGTGTGTGTGTGTGTGTGTGTGTGTGTGTGTATGTGTGGGTGTGTGTGTCTATAACTCTGTGTGTGTGTGTGTGTAGTAACCTCCTTGACATTTCACTGTTTAGCATATTGGGATCGCTGTGGAGGACCGTGTCTGGGAGTAGTGTGGGCTGTCCTGTCAGAATGATCCATCATGTGACCCTATCTGTGTGAAATGATTGAGCTAGGTATTAGGCCCACAGATACACTTGTCTTGATCACACTGTCTGTCCCTTTGGCATGGTCCATTCCTCCACCGTCCATCAGCCATCCTCTTAATGAGCCTCTGTCCCCCCTTGCAGACTCATCACCACCGTACCAGCTGACCATCAGCTGACCATGTGATGGATCTGGCAGTGGTCAGGCGGGGAGGCAGCGCTGGACTTAACTTGGAGGTCGAAGAGGTGCAGGGAACAAAGTGAGCTGAAAATCAATCCTACACCGTCTTTCACATTACACTGGCTACTCCTTTCTTTCTTTCTTTGTCTTTTTTTCATCCTGGTTTTAGTGCAATTATGCAAGCAAAAAAAGGAAACACAATCATAGTAGGAACGGATGAATATTATGAGCATTTGCTATCAGCTAGAGACAAAAAAGTTAGAATGTTTAAAACCATTTTTTGATTAACATAGAATCCGACATATTTGGACTGGAACTTCCTCCTGTACCTAATTCCTATACCAGCATCCGGGCTTCAGCCACCTTACCACCACAGCCACCAGGCTTGGGCCCTGCAGTCCCCCACTCAAGCTGTATTTACATATGACACCACTCCCTGTTGTAGGGTCACAAAGAGCAACATTTCAATGGTTAAACGTTTAAGGGCCAGTAAACCCTAAAATAAACACGCTCAAATGAGGCAATTCAGTGGACCGTCTTCAGCTGTCTGCCATGGCTTGTTTTCCAGCACTGGCCTTTTTTTAATCCCTTTTCCTTTCATTTTTTACTTTCAGGGGTACTTTCCAGGCGTCTAATATTTCCATGGGTGAGAACATGAACTGTACAAATGTGCGTGTGTGTGTGTATGTCTGTGTGTGTGTGTGTGTGTGAGTGTTTAAATGTATCTAAAAACTATGATATTCAAATACACGTCCATATGTGCCTTTGTATGCACACACCAACAACTGGACTCAAAGTACAATTAAAACATATCCCGCTGCTCATTAGCGTATCGTGGCTTGTCACCTCTCATTCTCTGCCAGTGATCCTTAGCATCGCATCTGGAGACATTTCCGTGTGTGGGGGAGGCCTGTGTAAAAGTCAGTTAAGCGCCCCTACACAACGCTCTAGACACCCTAGCACCACCAGCACCATCATGAGCGAAATGTATGCCTGAGCAATGTAATTGCGTGGAAAATGCATGCGGCTCCCACCTCTAGGCTCGCCACCCCGCCGCACTCCCCCGTGGATAACAAATGGGGCCTTTTCTCAGGGAATTGAGGCTAAACGATGGTTTCACTTAGAGAGCAAAGTGACTGTCCATCTTCATAACAGTGCTCTCCATCAAAGAGCAATGAAACCCATCCCATTCGACTGGCTCTGATTAAACACAGGCAATGGATATCCCCTCCGTGAAGGGCCCCGTTTAAAAAAAAAAAGAAAGGATAGAGAAAAAAGAGAGAGAGCCAGCCCCTGTGTCAGGCTCGCACCTGCAACTATCAGCTTCTTCTTCGCCTGTAATAAAAAACCACACACATCTGGCCGGGGCGCTGAGCCATGCTCCAACCCGAGCCCAGCCCTGCATGAAAGCCACACACCTCCATTTGATTCGAATTACAAAATGCGTTTCTCATTGGGGAGGTCATCTGGAAAGCCCAGCAGGTCACCGAAGTGCAGTGGCCGAGGGCAGTTCTCTCTTTGTTTCCCCTTTGAACTTTTTCAACCAGCTTTTCATTCTGTTTCATTTTCATTCTGTTTCATTTTTTAAATTTTTTATATTTTTTTACGAAGAGCGAAGGACTGGGATAACGCTTAGGCAACTCCATTTGTAGATTTGTCTTTTTTTTCTTCTTCTTCTAAAGATCACCAGTGTTTTCATTTTAAGTCGTTTCATACTTCATGTTCAGCTGCTCTGCACGGGCCGTGTGTCCGGACCAGAGACTGGATTAGGACAAATATTCAAACCATTCTCTCCGCCATGGCTCAGTGGCTTCATGACCTCTTGCACAATGATGAACTTGTCAACGTATTTTCATGGGATGATCTCGAACAATTAAAACAAGCTTTTGACACTGTGAGTGAATAAACTCTGTGAAGTTTCACTGGCTGTGACGGGACTACACGTCAGTAAGAGTGCTGTGTTGTAACATGCTCAGCTTGCATCATGAAGACTGAGTGCCAGATTATGGAGGAGAATGATGTATCCGTTGACATCTAACATTACTTTTTGGATCCCGCAATGAATTATATGGCCACATTGTGTCGTGGTAATTTGTAATACCTTGACATTAGAAGTAAAACTATATTTTTTATCTTGCTAACTTTTTATATTACGATAATTAGTTCTCGGAGCTATGCTTTATTGCATTCATGTAGCACAGCGAAGCAAGCAGGATAATGCCTGAAGAAGCTGTTGCTTTTATAGACAATAAATAATACTACATAGCATTGCCATATTTGTGACAAATATTTCCTTATGATTTATTCAGCTATCTGCTACTTATTAGAGTGGAACATATCCCTATGCATAGTAACTGCATAATCCAGTAGTATCGCCATGGCTGTGATCAATAAATGCTATATGTGTCATTTGTTATAAGATGTGTTTATGATATAACTACATGACTTGTGTGTAATGAAACCCAATATCAAGGGCACTATGTTCATTACCTAACCTTTGCACTTCAGGTCACATGTATGCGTTAGGGCTGTGTTTAGGTTCACTTAATTCTTTGCACCAGGTCTGATAAATGAGAATTTTCTGCCTTGTTGGCCTCGGCAGCTCTGCCAGCCCTGTAACTGTTATGGAAACGTTCTCTCAAACATTGTTCCTCTGTCCAGAGCTATCACAGTTAAAGACACGGAGTGATGCAGAAACCCCTCTCCTCACAGCTCCGTGTGTCTTTCCCTGTTGGTTGTGCCGCATGGACCCAGCTTCTGGCACGGTGAACAAAAGCATCCGAGTTTGTTGGAGAGCCATTGCTCGGACAGACAGTGAGATCTAGTTAGGCCTGTCGTGTCCGGGTGTTGGATTACCGTCGATTTCAAGGGGGGGGTAAAATCTTACACCGTCGAGGCTACAGGCGTGTCGCTTTGGCGACAAATCCAAAGATGAGTGCCACAGACAGGAACATTAGCCAGTGAGAAAACAAACGTGGGTCAACTGCATTAACCTAATGCCACACACACACACACACACACACACACAGGCACAGACACGCAGACACACACACACACACACAGACATACACACGAACAGACACATATCACAGCATGAAGGATTTCATCCCAGCCTCCCCACTGCTCTGACCCTGACTAATGTAAAGCCTCTTCTCTGGTGGACATGGAGGTCTTTAATAAGATTTTTTTCTATTTAGTGCCTATGAGTCTTTCTCTTGTGAGGGCTGCCCCTGCATGCCCCTCTGATCTCTGTTTGCTCCTCTCTCTGATAAACACCTCTGCTTCTGTTTGGGTTTGCTTTCGGTTTCATCTTTTATCACACACTATAGCCTGACTGTGTGGATATTATGAAGGTCTCCCTAGGTTATACTTTATACAAAAATAAATTCCAAATAAAATACAGACCATGTTAACGTGACAAAGTGCATATCGGTGGAGAAATAACTTCTATGCAAATTAACATTTTGGTTGTTAAACACCTACTACTATTAGTAGAGTTTGCTCATGACAGCAAAGTACAGTTAGTGATGGCGACAGGTAAACCACCCTCATGCCGATGCAACTTAGTGACACATTGGTGAACATACAGGGTGCTTAAGCTAAACATACACTTTGCACTAAACCATTACTTAACCTCGCTGCTCCTTCTGCCCGACCGAATGTCTCTGTGTATGGTACACACAGCATTACAGCAACCTTGGGACATTAGCTAATGTCATTATCTCGTCTGTGAGGTCAAAAGGCCTAATCTGACGTTACAGGATTTGCTAAAGCGCAGAGTGATCTTATAGGGTAAACGGCTGGCACACTGACAAGAGTCTGGAATAACAGCCTTCGCATTGCGGCTATTTCCAGGGCTATCAATAGGCTTACGGCAACCCTACCTCACTGAGCCATTGAGGTGGAGGTATGGTGTAGCACACACCTACCTGAATGTACTTTACTCATGATCTGTGGTTCAGTTAGTTCAGGAGTTCATGCTGTGCTGATCTTGTAAAAGCTCCTTGTTTTCCGGAGGAGCTGTTCAATCCAAATTATGCACATAATCCAATGCACATAATATTTTGTGATTTTTAAAATCAGTATACTTTTTTATTGGTTATAATTAGTTCCTCCCCGTGAACCTTGCATGGAAACATGGCAGCATCCATCCCCGTGGCCCTGCAACCCTTTGGTTTTGTATCCGTAGCAGCAGCAGCCATGGTGAAATTAAATATCATCCAGCGTTTGAATGTCTGGTTTCTGTTTATGCAGACACAAATCTTAAAACATGCTGAAAACTGTCAGCGGGCTAGTCAAAGCAACAATAAATCTCTTCCCATAATAGGCTTCCTTAGTCCATGATCTGCTTAGGGGCGAACCAAGCAACTTCTCCCCTTCTCCCTCTGCAAAATATATTAGTCCCCGAACACCAATTTGCCCTGTTTGTCCACGAGCACAGTCACTCTAGTTGTCCAACCTGACTGGGTGCCCATGTTCTTCACCTGTATTAACACCTGAGTAATAAAGTGCCATTATCAACCCACCCACTGCCTTGTGTGGCCTGCACAAAGCCTGGTCTGTGGAACTCAGGCCTTGTCTTTATAATTCATTTTCTGGTGGGTATAAATGTCAGCGACTCTTTTGTGGGGATTACAGGCATTCCCACATCAGCGCTGATTGTTCCATGTGGATTCAGTGGGAGTAGAATAGGGCATTTGATTTCAGATAATGTAAGAACGAGACAAATGCCACCGGACTGGCAGGGTCCTTTTGT
Source organism: Sprattus sprattus (assembly GCF_963457725.1). Lineage (NCBI taxonomy): Eukaryota > Metazoa > Chordata > Actinopteri > Clupeiformes > Clupeidae > Sprattus > Sprattus sprattus. Next base: position 21,313,581 of record NC_137926.1, read on the forward strand.
CTGCGGCCCGGGCTGAGCCGAATCTGAGACCGTCTATGTCGGGGAGTGCTCCGAATGAAAAGAACACCTCAGCGCGGTGTCAGTTTCACTAACTGTTATAATACAATTTGTCAGGTTTTATGATGTCTGTGACAGCTGGAATTCATGCCCTTAACCTTTTAAATTCGACCTCATTATGCCAGCAGAAGCCACCAAAGACCATAATTTGTCACCTTGTAGACCATCATTCACCTGGGCCAAGATCCCCTTCATACTGGGCTGTGAAACAAAAGACCTTGCGACACATGCAAAGACTCTAAAGTGTGAACAAAGAGGATATTGTGTTTTAGTATAATTTAATACCCAAAGTTGAACTAAAGTTGTTGGGGTTTTTTACAGGATAAACAGGTGTACTTAAATCTGTGCTCATGGTTAGGTCAGGTTTAGGCTGATGTCATATTTGTTTTCCTTTGGGTTCCTCTAGACTCTTTTTGAACCCGAATGCACAGCATTCTTAAATGGCATCTGAATGCTGACAGACTTGATCAGCTACGCCATTTCAGGTCACGCCGGTGTAGATAGTTCACATAGTTCACCGAGGTCACACAAAGTCTTATTTTTTATACACACGCGCACACAGTGAAAACAATAGTCACGTCTCTAACATCAATAGCCACAAAATATGCTCCCATAACTTGTGTTTTCATGCACCAAGTCCAATAACTTGTTTGGTAATTGGTGTATTGATTGCTAATGTCATCATGTGTTGGTATGGCTGCGGTCATGCGGTGGGCGAGACGATCCATAGGCCCCATTGTTCATTCATCAGCCTCTGTGATTGAGCCTGTAGCTTGGTTAGCTGCAGGCCAGCCAGATAGAGATCAGTAGATGATTGGGCACACACATTCTTAACATGGCTGACCCGTGACATCTCGGGGGCAGACGGCGAACCTGTCATTAGGCGTACAATGCGGTGCTTTCTTCCCTCTTATCTTTACCGATGACATTGAGAGTTTTCACATTAACTCATTAACGACAAGACGCATCACTGAAGGCATCAAGGGGGGGGGGGGGGGGGGGGTAAGGGTGTGGCGAGGGCCATGGCGGTGCCGGTGGTTGGCAGCACCGGTGACGTGGTGCGGAATGCGAGCGACCAGGAGGAGTGCCGAGCTTTTCCCCTGCGCCCCTATCAACACTTTGACATGACCTGAACTCATTGAATTCAACTACTCACAACTAAAAAATGTTGAGATAGGCCAAAAATAGAGCGTGCAAAAAGTGAAAAAAGGGGGGGGGGGGGTCTTTAAAAAACAAACAACAAAAAATAACCATTCTTTCCACAGTGTTTGTTTCACACACATGCACTCAAGCAAGCAAATGCATGGTTTATCACTTTAGCCCCTGGGAAAATGCTGATCCGTTTGACACATGTGCACTAGAGGGATTTCTTAAGCTCCGTGGCCTCTAGCTGGGTAGTAGCCGTGGCTGCTGGGGGCTTATAAGGGCCAGAGTCTTTGCCCTTTATTCATACTAAGTAGCAAAGAAGCCTTGACTCTCTGCACTTGGTTATTGATATTCCACCCCCATCAAACTGGGGAACTGACTGTACATTGTGGCTTGGTGAGGAAATTCAGTTCTGTCTTCCTTTCTACAGATCTGTCAAAGCTGCCTCTCTCTCTCTCTCTCTCCCCCTCTCTCTCTCTCTCTCTCTTTCTCTCTCTTTCTCTCTCTTTCTTGTTTGTTGTGATGTCGGTGCAATTACAGTGTAGGGGGGAGGGGGAGAGAGACAGAGACAGACAGAAAGAGAGAAAGAGAGGGGGGGGGGGAGGGAGGAAAAAATGTGTCTGTGAAAGATTGATAGCTTTGGTCTGTGGTTCAATTGTAAATTAGAATGCAAGTCCCTCTGGGATACAAGGGCTCTATTTGTGATTAAGAAAAAAGGCTCCATAATAGACGGATGGAGAAAAAGTTTGCTCCCTCTTACACACAGGCAATTAGCTTGATGAAATGGCCCCTACTTCCTTGTGTCCTGGATATGTAAACTGATTTTATAATAAAGTGTCTGATTGTTTACGCTATTATTTTCACCTTGAGCGGGCGACACAGAAAGTGGCACTGCAGTCTATGGGGGCATTGTCCTGCTTAGCACCCGCGCCCCGACTGCATTAGGCCTCTCTTGGCCGGCTCCAGCCTAAAGCTGCGGCGCAAATTGAAGCACCGCAAGGAACAAAGCCGGCTCTATTACGAGATGAAGGTGGAGCTGGAAAGAGCGCTGGTGTTGCCAGTGCGACAAGGTGACAAAGAACTTTTTTGTGCAACTCACATACAGTAAATGACGGTGAAGTTGTCCAGGGGCCTTGGCTAGCGGCATGGTATGTTCCTTTAACTTCTCACCTACCTCACTTCTCTTGTTGCCCGTGAGGAATTTAAATGCTATGATCGGGGGCCGAGGGGAGCAGAAGAGGTGTAGGGGTTTGTTTTTAACCCCTTTCTTCTACTCCGTTAAAGCAATCGTTTATTTGTCCTTAATCTGCTCTTGGGTGTGTTTCTCGGCTATTTGATCCTGGTCCAACAGACACACTTTAAATGAGTGGCGAATGACGAATGTTGAAACGATGATATTTTGCCTCAGCAGGGTTCAGTGCTGTGTGTCATGTGCCTAAACAAAACAGAGAATGCAGGCCTGGTGTCAAAAGGACTCTGATTTCTAAATTATTTATGACTGTTGTGTAATGTGACATTGCGTATTGTTATTATTGCTCTCCCCTGAGAACGAAAAGAAAGAACTTAAATGACACGATAAACTACCAGACGAAAAGGGGCTATTTTGCTACGAGCTCCCGAGCCACCCCCACGTATCTTGTGTCACAAATTGATTACACATCCATGGGCTTGAAGAAGTCTAACATGAGGTTTGCTTTCAGGAGAGGTGCAGTGAACCACAATAGTATGGCAATGTGAATGTAAAACAAGCCCATTGATAACACATGGGCAGTATACATTCGGATGTCAAAGGAGATCTGCTTTCATGCAACAGAAAGAAAGGGGGAGGGGTTTTAATATGGAAACAATTACATAGAGGCCAGTGACTCACTATGCAGGAATTCTTTGCAGTGTTTTTTTTTTTTTTAATTCGCAGGTTAATGGACGTAGTTGCACAAGGCAACAGATATATCAACTGTGAGACCTTCATAGGCTTAAGTTATTGCCCTGAGTCTGACCCGTGCTGTTGGAGGGTGTGATAATAACTGGTGGTATTTTCTTTCAGGAAACGTGGCGACCTATGAGGAGTGAGTCTGATATCTGTCTGTCACATTTTCTTCCTCGAACGTAGACTACATTAGTCATTGACACCTGAGTTCATTAATGAAGAAGGCTGACAAAGTATAAATGGGAGATTATTCAAGAAAAATGCAAACAAGCCCTTGCTAATAAGGTCATTGAGCAGTTTACCTTTGATGAGAATGCTGACATCTATGGTCTTCATTATGTAGAATGAGATTTCATTAAAATCAACCTGACTTGTAATTGGACTTGGACGTTATGTGTGTGTGTGTGTGTGTGTGTGTGTGTGTGTGTGTGTGTGTGTGTGTGTCTGGTGTGGGTGTCTGGTGTGTGTGTGTGCCTGTGAAGGAGGAGGGTAGTGATCTTCTCAGCAGTTTTGTGTTTGACTTTGTGTGATCTGCAAATTGACACAGGCATATGTAAAGGGTAAGGAGGTCCGGGCTCAGGTATCCTGAGAGCTTGGCACACATGCATCAAGCAGGCCTGTCTTCCTTTCAGACAAGATGGTACAGACCCACCCATCTCTCTCTCTCGCTCTCGCTCTCGCTCTCTTTCTCTCTCTCTGTGACTTCATCTCTCTCTTTCTTTCTCTCTCTCTCTTTCTCTCTCTCTCTCTCTCTCTGACTTCATCTCTCTCTTTCCCTGGCTCTGCTTATGTTTCATTCATAAAGGAAAGTCTAGACCATGCAGGGCCAAGAGGGTGGTGTTAGTTAACAGTCGTGAATAGTCCGTTGGTCTTGTGAAAAGACAACATGAGAAAAAATTAAAAGAAAAAACGAAATGTCTCAGACGTACATTACATAAGGGATTTATTTTTGAACAATAGCGAAACAATTTTGACAAAAGGTATGTAATCTGGTCCTGACCCAGGGGTGCTTTGGCGCCCACATTTAGAAACCCCGGCACAAGAATGGCATGTTGAAGTGAAGGATTAGCCAGCGCATGACCTGATGTGATGAATTGTTTGTGCAATAATGACTGGGTCTTGATCATTCACTCTTTTAGGTCAGGCTCTGTTGTCTGAACTGATCATTTCGGGTCTGATGGTCTCTGGTGAATTTGATGTAACGGATGCGTCTGATTCAATCGTAGGCGGTCCTGTGCAGGTTAAGGTCAGTACGTATTCGGGAAGGTTGGGCCTCAACCTCGAGAGCAGGACTTCTTTTGACTCGAGGTGTTGGAATGGCTGTGTTGTGTGTCCTCTTCCATGGTGTGTCCTCGTCCTTTGTGAAGTGTGCAACAAAAGTCTGCATTTGTACACACACTGACATCATTCATCTTTAACAACTACAGACTTGCTATCTATCCCTGATGAAACAACAATAAAAGCATCCAGTTAGAGAATATTAAAGAGAGTACAGCTCTAAAATATATGCCTGTTTATTACATCTGATTTATCCCCAATGTTACAAAAGCAATGCTCTTATATTTCACTGAAGTCAGCTGTGAGGAATCAGGGTTACATCATAATCATGTAAATCTTCATTTGGCCTGTAATTTATTGGCTGGACTGGAAAGAGGCGGTGCATTATGCACTGAATTATTGTATTATGGAGTACACTAAACTCCAGAAACGGCGCTTCAGTTGTCTAACAGTGAAGGCCCTTTTTCGCGGTGCACCACATATCTAATTTAATGTAACCAAACTCAAATTTATTGCATGATACACCACAGGGTATGACTGTTGCCTTGAGAGCAGCCCTTGGTCTGAAACTAAATTTATTGCCGCACACCCTTAGACATCGCTTTCCTAAAAGTCCCCCTTTCTCTCTCTCTCTCTCTCTTGTCTCTATTCTTTGATCATGCTCTTGCATGGAGACAGTGTAGTCGAGCAGGCTTACTCACTCACATTCGAACACGCGTCATTAGCTTTGTGTTGCTTTGTGATTACGTGTCACGTTTATAACTTTGGGCTGTTTTGTGGTCAGGAGACTCTCACCGAGAGCATGGCATTATAAAACTCAAGTGGTGTCAGTGAACCTTGCAGATTGTATCACCCCCCTCCCTCCTCTACCCACCCACCTATCATGTTTGCACTAAGCTTGTTTTGAGGAGTCCAGTGAAATGCAAATAAAAGTTGCTCATGAAGCACACTACTTAATGAAACAGTCTGTTTTGTGTTGCTGTACAAAAAGTTATCGCACGCTTATCAAGCACAGGCATGGCTTTTGCCAGTGTAAACAGAAACCACTGTGCATCGTGACTTTTTTTTTTTATTGTCCGGGGCAAGTCCTAGCCGTTGACCCAGCGCCCCGCTTTTTTGACTTCCACTCTGGTTACTCCCACTGAAAGGAATGTAATGACTGTGGTTTTGTTTACAGCATACCATATGGTGAAAGGCTGGGGAGCAGCAGCCACGCTCACCACTGGCCCGAGTCTCTCTAAGACTAATGGAAACTCTGCCCTTCTGCATTCACATCGACTTCACGTTCGCTGCTGGGTGGACGCGGAGGAGGAAAAATGAAATGGCCTTCTGGGAAACAGGGGGGGGGGGGGGGGTAACAGCACCAAAATAAGACCCTTTAAACCAAGGTTAAACTCTGTGCCTGATATAATTAATCCCCTTAGTTGGATAAAGGCAGATTAGGCAGTGAAGTGTCCAGACTGATTTTATGGACATCATCCAAAGTCTACTGCAGGGAAACGCTGCAAAGTTTGTCATTAACATTATTATTTTTTTCCTCCTTTCTCTTGGCTTTGAATATTTCAAACACTTTTACACAAAGGATTTGTCAGGCACACCAGGTCAAACCACAATGTGCGTAACCAGCACTAGCAGAGCTGTGTTTATCCTCCTCCTTCTTCTTTAGAGCTTGTACACTAGTGACCACAGACACCTCTAGCCTCAAAGGTGAGGAACCCAAGCAGTCACTAGGTCACAGGTCTCTGGCCACCATCGATCTCAGCTCAAGCTCAGGATAGTGATCAGTGTCATTTGTATGAAAACGTATCATCATTACTTCTACACTACTGAGTGAGGAACAATGTTATTTACCATGTTGCTCAAACTACAGTGCCATAATTTTTACCCACCATTTATATTTATATTTTGTCTAAATGGATGTCTGCTTTACTTACTTACTTTTATAGGTTTTCATAGCTTTTCTTTTTATATCTTGAACTTCCAGAGGGGAAAGAATACTGTTTTTCTTTCGGGTGATTTCATTAAGTACCGTGCACGCATGAACAATATGAGCAACACAGCCTTCAGGGCACTCCACCAACCTGGAACCACTGGAAGGGACAAAAGTAACGTCCTCCCCCCTGTGCCGGGGAAGGGCGTTAGTCACACGGGGTGCAGCCCCCGCGGCTGAAGTTGACTTCAGCTGCTCTGGCTTCGGGAGAGCTCGTGTAAACATTACACCCTCCGCCTGGGTAATTGATCCCAAATCTTGTTTGACAACAATTTTTCATTGCAGACACTTCACATGCTTCCTAAGCATAGCTGGGCTTCTTTGGCCACGTTGCAAATACCACAACAACTCAGCACTCATTAAATCTCATGTCAAGTGTTCGTGGTTGCCTCTCCCTCCTTGCTCTATTTGTGTGTTTTTTTACCCTCTTCCTTTTCTTTTAAAGGCACTCGCTGCATGACTGAAGTCCCCCTGTGAGGGAAAAAGGTTAGGTCCCTCCTTGAAAAGGAAGAAACTAAAATACAAATGATCAATGTAGCACTTTTAATGTCACTGAGAATAAATAGGAGAGTACTTGGAGAATTCTTTGATCTTTTTTCCCTCTTTTTTTTTTTTTTTTAATGATTGTGAAATGGCTGCCATTTTGGGGGGGGGAAATGATATGCAGCAGCAAATGTGTTCAGTCAGAAAAATTTGCATGATAATTTGAACGGAGTGACCAAATTGAATTAGTAAGTGTGCATGTGGAGAGGAGCCTGAGTCAGCAGGAGAGGAGGGACGTGGGGCCAGGGACAGCTCACCGTCTCATGACTGTCCGACCTGCAGTGGGCTCAGGAACAGCTCACCGTCTCATGACTGTCCAACCTGCAGGGCCAGAAGTCATTAAACCCCTTACAGTCTCTGCCCCCAGGACACAGTCCCACTATTTCCCCAAAATGGCAATTGCATCTTTATACTATCTCAGTTATCTAAAACAACAAAATAACAACAACAAAAAACACACACTATCCAGGAACACACTCCAGGAATCTAAGAATTATGTTTTAATCTGTTATTTTGCCTAAATGAGTTTATGTTACGTTATGCTATGTTCACTTGCTAGTTTGCTTGCTAGTTCATTTGATATGAGTATTGTTTAAATATACAGCAAAGTATAAAACTGAAAACATTGTGGACACTGAGTGAACATTGAGGATCACAACTTTACATTATAATTCACACTACAATCCTACGCTCCTGGGACCTCAGTTGTGTCACATTACCTTTGAAATGTTACCGCATTATACACAATGTATACGAACGTGAGGGCAACACATACAAACACTTCATGCTAACTAGACACACATTTGCCGCAAGCAATGTAAGAAGTGGACGTATATAGACTGGTGGATGATCAGTGTCAGTGACGGCTGCGTCCTGGGCTCCAGGGAGGGGATGATAGGCTCAAGGACTAAAGCCAACACTGTCAGCTCTGACCCTTCACCCCCCGTGGATATTTCAATATCCGACAACAGGAAGAGCATTCCACAAGTCCCATGACTGCCAAGTCCTCTTCAGATCCTCATGATATGATTTGATCCGAATGCTTTTGTGAAAACACATTACTAGGTTGTTGCTTAAGGTAATTGTTCTACATTCAATAAATAACAATTCATCTAGCCATACCATGTGTCTGGGCCTGGTTTTATACCTCCATCACAGTTAATGGGTGGATTCATATTGCTCAAAACAAGGCTGCTTGTGTTATACATAACCTTCTAAACGGTACAGTACAGTTTGTGATAAAATGTTATGTAATGGTTATGAGCATCAGATTACAGTTTCTTACGAAAGGCAAGTAGGGCAAGTTTTTTGAAAAGCCTTTACTTTTAGCCACCGCTGACCATCCTCTCCCCTGTAAAAAAAAAAAAAGCTAAATAAGTAACCAAAAATAAGTGACCAAAGCAAGTAATTGGAGCTTGTGACTCGACCTCACAAGCCTGCATGTTTCTATTGTGTGTGATTTCTTCTGTAACACACCAATGGCAGCTTGAGACACAGCACAGACAGGCAGTGCACATAATAAGCTCTCAAATGTGTCCAGGGGCAGGACAAACCAAACCTCTGGCCATATCTCCCAGTAGTCCTCATTACAAAATAAGCTGCTTCCAATTAGGTCCAATCCACATACAGAATCAATCTCTCTCCCCTGCCCTCTCCCTTTGATTACTTCTGAAAATATTTATATTTCCTAATAACCTGAGTTTAGGCCAGTGGTCCTGTGATTAAATCCAGACAGGGACTGAGATTCAGAAGAAGGACTGCATATGGAAAATAATATCTTTTTTTTTCATAGCTGCTGAGAAATGGAAACCTAGCAATTTTGTGCTATAAAAATGTCAGTTTCAGCACTGTAATAAATACAGATTTAGTGCTTTGTGAGGACCAGCTCTGACTTTTTGTGATGAATTTGTGATTTTATTCCATAGGTCTGCATTTATGATAAAGTATACTAGTTTTCGTAACAAGACGGTGAAGAAAGGTGAAAACAATACCTCATTGTTTTTGTAAGTTGTCCCATTTTGATGACATTTCTGCAAAACTGGGGGGAAAATATTTGTTGGCATTACATTAATTCACATGAAGCATTAATGACGACGTAAGACACATGTTCTTTAAATGATGTTTTATTAAGTTGTGCCTTCCAAGAGGCATCACCACAGGTTTCTCACAGTCTCTAACAAGGGTTTAACATTTGAACACACCGCTGTAGTATTTGTCACTTATTCAGTCACTCTTGTGCTTTAAAAAGGTTTTAAAACATTGATTTCAATATTCATTTCAGTCAGAGACGGACCTTAATCTCCCCCATAGGCTCCCAAACTACAAAATGTGACAGTAATTCATCTCTCCTGGCTCAGTGTAGATTTACACGAAAGCACCCCTTTCCTCAATACTGACAAGTCCTATTAATCTTCTTCAGTCACATTTTAATAGCCAGGCTTCATCCGCGCCATGTGACGCCTAATGTCTCAACTGGATGACACCTAGGAAAGCTGAGAAGAGATCTGTGTCTGCAGTAGCTCTGGCTGGCGTGCTACAGCAATGTATGCATGTTGCTACGGAAGTACTGACTGTTTGATGTCTCCACACATCATGTTTGATGCTGCCCCGGTGCCTCAGAGGCCTCTTGAACTTAGTGTTATGCACTGTGGTGTAACATTTATCACAGGATTTGCAGAAATCATCAAGGCAAATCACCATATTGGTGGAGGGATGCTGTTTAACTATTCTGAGGGCCTACTTGATCTTGGAGGCTTATAGTATTTAAAGTGATGGGTGAGTTGTTAGTAGTTACTGCTTCTAAGAAAAGGATTGAACTTATCATCACCTTCAGCCTGGTGACCATGACCCACTCTCACACGCCTGCTCTTATATGCCTGACTCATTCTGCTCACCCTGGGTCCGTTAATCTCATCAGAGTAACACTGGCCCAGATCTGGCCCACAGCCATGCCAGAAGTGTTCCGGAGTCGGCTGGCTGGTGGTGTCTTGTAGTTGCATTCCCATGAACTTGACGCTCGTCTCCCACAGTACCGCTTTCTGACCTCAAAAATAACAAACTTCATTAGCACGGAGACTGGGGAGAAATAAACCCCCAGTCCCCACGGAGGACCATGGCTGCTTGTGTTTGGCTGAAAATACGGTTTTCCACAGACACACACTTGGCTTTACACCTTTTTTTTGTGTGAGTTGAAAAAAAGAATGCTAAGATTCCATTTTCTTTCACACTAAATCTTGGAGATGTGTTACAATATTTTCAATGACATGTAATGCCATATTGGAAAGCAGTCATTTTAACTATCACTACTACCATTTTTACTACTTCTGCTACTACTACTAATAATAATAATAATATTAATACCACTGTTTCTGCTGCTGTTTCTTCTAATAGGTTGAGAGGGGGTAATTAAAGGGATGGTGGACAAAAGTAAGTACATCTATTAGCATAAAACAGGAGAACATTCATTTGTACGCTAGCTTCCCCATTAGCAGCATTCTCAGACTGGCTCTGTATCCACACAAAAAAAGAAAACATGCACAGGACTGACGACAGTGAGGCAGCCTGGCCCTCAGTTTAAAGGAGAGATTATTGAAACAAATTAATCCTTTGCTGTTTAAATGGACACAGTAATCCATCATTGGTGAATCGAACTCGGTGAGCTATCTTAAATCTGCTGCCTGCTTAGATTGGCCCTCAGGGCACACAGGAGTAGTTGGTAACCCACCCTGCTGAGTGAACTATAGACGCGCACACACACACACACACACACACACACACACACACACACACACACACACACACACACACACACACACACACACACACACATATATGCATGGATGTGGACACACACACACACACACACATACACACACACATATGCATGGACATGGATATATGACACACACACACACACACACACACACACACACACATTCACACATGCATTGCACACACTCATACAAAGACAGAAATGCATATAGAGATTTAAAAAAACTTAACATAAATAATTGTCTTTTCACAAAGCCAACATGCTCCTCTTTAATACACCTATCACCATTTTCTCTTCTTCCTATAGCGTTAGGAGCGTTAGCGTTAATGGTTAATTCTGTCTCTATGCGTGAATACTAAGTGCTATCTCAAGATTACTAAAGACATTAGTACAAGACCTGCATATTTGAATGCCTTATGATTTCAGTAGAGTAGTTTAAAAAATAAACAATAGCTTATATAAAATCAAATACATAACATGTCACCATGTAGTGTGGTTTTATGACATATGGGTGACATTAGCTGTTAGCTATATGCTATAGCCGGTGCATAGTCTCTTTTGAGCTTTATACCCAATCTCACCTGCAATGAAATCAGTCATCTAACCAAAGGTAGGTGATCCTAGGATAACTAAGCCTGGATTAAGTACCGAAAAACTGAAATATGCTCATAGTATCAGACACAGTTTGCAACCAAGGTCAGTCACTGTGGACTGCTTTATGTTGCTATGTTCCAACCCATCTTGAATAAATAACAAAACAATCAGACATCTCTTGTTTGATTCACTCTATACACTTATTTGAGATGAGTAAATATTACACAGACTTCTCCTTAAACACTGATATTGAAATGGAGATCCAAGTATCAACAATTTATTCATTGTAGTAAACAACACTTTAATTCTCTGATATAGCGGATCAGTCATGCTGAGGACTGTTTGTGTAGATGTGCCATTGCCATAAACACACAAAGAGCCTTATGAAAGTACACACATTCAGCGTCTGCTTAATTAACTATTCACATTGATACGCCATCTGATCACTGTAGAAATGGTGGGAATATATATGTATATGGCATTTCGTGTTAATTATAATCATAAACAAATGCATTGGATTTCAGGAGATCTGAAATGTCAACAATGTCAGAATTGAGCACATTATTTAAATTTTTGTTTTGTTTTTGTTTTATACAATAAATTGGTCATTCATTTTGCATGTCTGAATTCCACACTATAACAGAGCAATCAATGCAGCATTCACACAACAAAGAAAATATATCAAAGTGAGTTATAAGAATATCAATAGCATTTTAATTTCTCATTTATCTTTATATGCAAAGACATAAAGTAAGCTGTGTAATCTACACGCTCTGCCCTCAGCATTTCTTCTGCACATTCTTGGATGAGATCATTTCATGAAACAGTTTTACTTTACCACGGCATACCATTAACAGAATACTTTAATATGAAGCATTGGTATCATGTGATTGGGTCTGATCTCAGAGGAAATTCAGTGTTTCAAATCAATGTTGTGGTGTTTATTATTATTATTATTATTATGGCATTGTATTGTGTAATCGACCTCACTACCCCAAACTCCAGACAATGATATACAAGTAACAGTAAACCTCATTACATGTGAGATAGATCTAAGTGCACAGCTGTTAAAGGAGCTCAGTTTTTACTGATCAAATACAATAGCAAGACTTTAAAGCAGCAGTAAGAAGGGGTTTGTTTAAAACTGGCAAGATAACTACCTGAAAGGCAGGCAAACTCCTTGCAAACACCATAACGACCTAGTTGTCACACATACAAGCTTGCTAACATGCTTACTGGTGTCTTTTGGTGATATAATTAGCCATGTCTTGCTGTGAAAGTTGTTCTTACATTTTCACAAGGTGTTCCTTCCCATAACACAAAACTATATAGTGTATATAGCCTGGAAGGCTGGTGGGAACAACAGTTGTGTTTATCTGTCCTTCACATGACCATATATCATAAAAGAAATTGAGGATGATACCAAAACTAGTTGCCTATGAAAACATACCTCAAAAAGGAGCGAATTGGTGCATAGTGTTGCTTTTAAGGAAGTAAATCTAGAAACAACAATCAAGGAAATGCTTATCCCTAGAAGTGCTAAACACTAAAACTGAGTTATCTCACTTAAAAGTTAATAATGAAATACAGAAAGATGGATTCAACACAAGTGAACAACTCGTGTAGAGCCCTTGTAGAAATACACAGAGAAAGCACAGTGCAAGCAGAGTGGTGGACAGGACAGGACAGGACTGTGAACCCAAATTAGGTTAAGGATCTGATAGGCCTGACATTGGAATACCAACAGCACTGACGTACAGGGCTGCAGTGTGGCCCTGGGTTAGTGTAGGTGACAAGCAAGGCTAGTGACGTGATACAAACCCAAATTCGCCGTTGTATCCCACCGCTACAAGTTGAATGTTAAGGTAATTAGATGACTAGAATGGTTCTGGCCCTTATCTATTCTCTGGATCAGGATATCACAACATTTAGACATTCGAGGAAGACCGAGTCTGCAGGCATTGTTTAAAGGTTAAAAGCTGTTAGACTCTGCTATTCAGATACTTCTAGAATGCCTATGCAACTAGTGAGGAAAACATATGAGAAAGCCTCTGATCTGACAATTCAATAATACTAAATAATATTGAGTGAGCTGATGGTTATGCGATTATAATTATACTTCTGTAATGGCCACTTTATGCAGCATGACTAAATGAGAGAATCAAATTCAATCAAGTGCATTTTTTTTTTTGCTAAACCCAATAGCATTTAGCTGCTAAACTGCTTCCCTTGATTTGCTGTTGTGTTTGGGGCTGTGCTTTAGGAGGCAACTGCCTCTGTCACATACAGTTCTCCGTCTGAACCGATGGCCTGTGTAGTAGCACCACGCTGATTATCAGGGACATTATATGCATCATTTGCTCGCCCGTATTCAACTGTATTACAGTAATCTGACGGTAGACTGAAATGTAGACAGGGCCAGGAGGTCACCACTCAAGTGAGAACAGTTTCTGATGGAGCTGATAGGGAACCGTGTATTTTTCAGCTTACAGGTTGCAGGTTCCATCAGGCGATGTGGCACATGATGAGCAAAAAGAGCACTTTGTATGTGCACTTCACTTCACACTCCATTAGGTTCCCTGGCATCCCACGACCTCACTACAGAGCCACGACTACCAGGGAAACTAGGCAGCCTTATCAGCATTGTGGAACATATCCAGCCGCACACATAGGGGTTTCAGTCCATATAGATGGCCAGGTGGAATGAGTCTGATTCATGCTTGTGATTATGGTTGCTGATGAATATCTGCATTGAATAAAACAGCGCATCACTTGTTTATGTCACTCAGGACGTTTGAAGGGGTTTGTTATTATAAGTGTTCGCTGTCAGCATTACTGCCTCCGATCCTTCTGCAAATGTTACCAGGCCTGCCATAGCAACTACTAGGCTTAAACACCATAGTGTCTCGTTTAAATGTGATGGAGATCGTAAATACATACAGCTGGTATGGTTACTTCTACAGGGTAATGATTATGATCGTTTAGCGTGCAATCACTCTGAACATGTGTCTGCAACAGTGGGAGCAGTGCACAAGTGTAGTTAGTAAAGTTTAGAAGTTCAGTCCCTGTGGGTATTGGCTTAGGCAGTATACAGTTTAATGCAATTTGCTGACTGCAAGACAGACCATGTCAGTCTGTACACATTTTCACATCAAACAAATCTCTTTCTAGACATCTTTAATTGAAAACTTAATCATTTAAAATTTTAAATGATTTGAAATAGTGAGTTGGATAAGAAGAGGTCGCTGCAGGGAGAAGAACCAGGTTTTTGAAATTCCAGGGACTTTATGGTGTTTTAAGACTGATGGTTAATGATTGATCAAATGACAAGCTGAAGAGCACCTGACTGCAGGCAGGATCCTAACCCTGTTGCGTCAGACCAAGACCAGATCCTTTCTGGAGTAAGCTTCTATATCTGGGAACCGCTATCCGGACATGAAGCCCAATTTCAGGGGGAAATAAAACTATAATCCTGTTCAATTTGCTTGTAACTGATACTATAGACACTAATGTGAGTCTTTGAGACTTAGCTTGCTATACATTAAAGATATGGATTTAAATATCTACAAACAAAATACCATTATGATTTCTTTATTAGAATGAAATGTAAATGGTATATATGCTTTAACACTAGCAGAACATTTTCATCAGATGGAAAAAAAAAGTACAGAGAATATTGCTGCATCTAAATTGGAATGTTTTGATGTACACAAAAATAAAACAAGTACGCAACGGCCTGGTTAGGATGTGTAACGAGTTTTATAAGACTTTTGATAACACAACTATATCAGCCTATTGTATATTCAAACGACATGACATTCACAAATGGGACCACATATGACAAATTATGTTTGTAACATGCAATATGTAAGATTAGTTTATATAATCACTTTTTAGGAATGGCTGTTGTTACAAACATGATTGTGTCTTTCTGTTGAGACAGAACTCATCACAGTAGCTTCATATAGCTATCGGTAACCCAGCAGGCAGTTGACTCTGGGATGGATGTGGCCCTGATGAGCCAGCAGCTCCATGGCAAACCTGGACCTGACCTAGTCCAGATCATCTGCCGTATAGGGTCATCAGCACTGGTCTGAGCCAATACAATAAAGCAATCACAAAGACATGATCATATAAAACCTGCGTGTACTGCCTAAGTGATGTGTCACAAAATTAGTCCTTTTTCCACAATGAGGCAATCAGGCTCTCCAAACCACCTTAGGGCACTTAAGAATTATGTGTGTTTCAGATAAAGAGAATGCAGGTCACCATGACCAACCAAGTGCAATGAGACTGTTGACTTAGAACCTCAGAGTCAAGAGATCTGATAGCATGTATTACAGGGCCTCGGCTGCTGACAAATCAGTCGAGCACCGAGCAGACCGTCAAATCTCAGCAGACTACAAGAGACACAGTCATGCAGCCTAACGTAGTTTTCGGAGCAAGTGGCTTTTAAGTAAAGGTAATTTAGCCAAGACAAATAATCCTCTATAACTTTAAATAGCATGATCAACATTGGAATTCACTTTGTAAAAGTTGGGACAATTTGATTGTAAAGTGTCTAGAAATGAAGGCTTGCTTCATTCACCCCATTTAATATTCTCATTTGCATTTAAAATGCCACCGCTAGTAGGCTAATAATAAAAACAATAATACAACTACTGCTAATAATAATAATGACAATAATAATAATGTGTGTTGGATAATTTATTATAACTTATTCGATTGGAAACGTGCACATTTAAATAATTAAAACGTCTTTCTCGCGTATTGGCAGGGTCAGATATTATCACTTCTTATCACAATAATCAATCTGATCTTATCTAATAGATGGGGATGATATAGGAGACTGTCAGAATTCCGTGATTTCGCGTTTTATATAGTGTATTTTATCAGACAATGAGAGATGTCTTTCTCCTTGACTACTCGTCATCCAACTAAATCAGCCGTTTTTCGATGATTAGCCTGGTTAACCTTTGCTCTCTTTCGGGTCTGGAAGGGTTAATCAGGCCGAGATCTCAATGACCCTCGGGTCGCTGTCCCTCTATCTCCTGCTTGAAGGACTTGGTGAAGACAGTGATAAGATTAAAGTGAACTTTCCTCCTTGCCCTCTCGCCCCTGCTCCAAGTCTCACCTGCACGCCACCTCTGCAGCAACACACACACACACACACACACACACACACACACACACACACACACACACACACACACACACACACACACACACACACACAAGTAGCATACATATGGACAAATCTATGCTTCAGGTAAGCTTCATAGTTGTTATGACAAATGACGTAGTAAAAACAGCCTCTGAGATAAACGTTATTGCATGTTTTGTTTCGGCATTTATGAACATTTTAAAACCTAGCTCGGTATCCCTTTTGGAGAACGCTGCCTGCAGTTGTCTGGCGTGTCTGTCCGATCGATTCACGTAACTCCATTCATCCCGATCGGGGCACATCCCAGACCCCCCTGTCCCAGAGTGCTTTCTTTGCTTTACAAACAATAATAAAGTGATTTGCCCCATTCTCCGCGCCGTGGACATGGGAAATCGTTACAGACCCTGCTATTTGTGTGTGATCAGTAAATATTTAGTGTGGCGACATCTCTAGGTCTCCTCCTGATCGATGCAGGACCCTATAGGGGTGCGCTATTGTGTGGGGACACCTGCTGAGCTTCTTAAGAGATGGCCTCTTACTAGGTGCGCTTCACTTAATCATGTCTACCTGAGTTGTTCATAATGTTTTCTATTTATCCATACAGAACGAAGACCTACTTATACCAAACATTCCTCATTTATGAACAGTGTGAAAGTGAATATGTTACCTAATTGTTGTGAACATTACTGGAGAATATTTTTGCCACCAGTTATTTCCTTTTGGTAGACCAAAGAACATAGGTTGGCTATCACTTCTGTACAACTAGCCAACGGGCGTCTAGACTGATAGGCCAACGAAAAACATCACTCTCGGACAACCGGATAATTTGTTTGAAATGCTTTTTTCGCTGAAATAGTATTTTCTCTCTCGCAGATATGAAGACATTGAGTTGTTGAACAATAGAAAGCATTTTATTTGACCGGGCGGGGGGACGCGCAATGGTAACAACATTAAATATGAATAAAGTTGTTGGCCAAGTTTTTACCGAGCCTTGCCCTAGGGTGTTCCCTCTTGACTTAAAAGATAACCCTTGGTGGAAGTCCAGATTTTGACCTTATATGAGTACCTTTTACAAACAGGTTCGCCGTGCCATGTAGAACATAGCAGAAACCGGATGGTTTTAAAAAACATTTCCAATAAGGCGGCGGACAAATTACATAACAAACTTCACCGCAAGCCGTTAATTGTAGTTCAGTTGCAGTTCTTCAGTGTCATAAATAGCACATGTAGGCTATATGCCGAACCCTTTGATAAGGTTTTGCAGATACATAATTCTCGTGACCTGTATTTTGCCTACTGTAAACTATTTAGCTGGGCCTAGTGTAAACTACATGCCTTCTGAGCAACACAATCTATCGGATAAACTTAATGTAGTCAAGGCAATAACTGACCTTGCACACGTTTTGTCCGTCTATTGTCGCATAACATTAAACAGAACGCTTGGCTCAATCATCGGTTTTTGACGTGCACTAACATGATCAAAACTCATTTCATATATGAACAACATTATCTTCAATGATTTTTCACTTTTCAATGTAAGGCTTTAACAGTAAGAAAGACACAAAGCATCGCCTGTTTTTTACATACAGACAGGTGTCTCCCTGGACTTCACCCCCTCCCTCTACATATCAGACAGCCCACACAAAGCAGTGGCGCTGAGGCGCGTCGTACCTTCTGTGGAACAGAAAAAGACGCACAGGAGCATCTTCTGGCATCTTTTTTTTTAACTTATATTATTCGTGTTTCTTCAACCTGCCACACACTTTTTCTTCCCACGGAGATATAGCCTACATCTGAACAGAAATTCAAAGTTTATCCTCTAAACAAAAGTTGAACGAATTTCGTCAGTCGCACTCATTTTTTTCTTGACTCACGAAAGTTTTTTTTGCATAATCACTTCAATAAACTGAGAGAAGCATTTTTGTCTGTAAAACCATCAGATGGAAAGACACCGCTGATTGTCCTGCCCAACTGAACAAAAAACGAAAAGAACGAGAAGACTTACGTAGGCTACACTATTTGTGTAAGAGCGAAGATGCATCCCGGGGAAGACGAATCTGCAACATATGCATTTGGTAGGTTTGTGAGAGTATGTTCGTGTTGTTAGTCTTTAACATCACAATCATTCTACACAGTCAAGTGCAGATAACTGTAACTGTTTGCAATTTGTCTCTCCAACCACCATACTACTAGTCTAACTCATTGGTTGATAATTAACTGTAATCTATATAGCGCAAACATTTGTAGCTAAACAATTAAGCTTGTGCGTTACCACCACTGCGCTGTTTCCCGGCACTTTGCAGAATCTCTATCATAGATGCTCCGAAAGGTTTTGAATTACGAGGAAATTAGCTTTGCTTTTAGTAGGGTACTGATTAATAACATTGTATGTCCTGTATTGCAGTAAAAGTGTGCTGCACATATCTACGATCGCTCTATGCCGAACTACAAACGGCAATGATACGTATCTCTATATTTATCGATGGTGAAAAATGTCATTACTCACCACTGAAGTGCCGAGAAAATCCTGCATATGGTGGTATTTTAATCGAAAGAATAAATGGCTGTGAATACCAGATTAACGTAAATTAATGACCCGGAGCGATTGGATGGGAGAAGCGCTGCGCTCAGGCTGAATTTTGCAAATATTGTTTAAACACAAAAGGCAACTAAGAAAAATCGCCCCTGCTCAAACACAACATACACAATGAAATATAAACCGGAGACCTACTCACGTATCCCAGCTACGTCCAAGTCAATTAGAAGGAAATCTCAAAAGCATTAATCAGATTAAAATGGGCGCATGTTAGTTTGGTGTATGTGAGAGGCGAGCAACCGAAGCCGTTTCCATTTAAGATGGCTCTACCACATTATAGCGCGATTTCAGGCAGAAATCATCCATACGCTAGGGGGCACCCAGATACTGTAATAGATCCTGACTTCGGCTTTTCCCCTCGCTGGTAGCATATGCTCTGATTTACCACTGTACAAATTTCAGTGGACCTAACTTTGACAGCCACTGGTGATTCTAAAAGTACCACTAGCAAGTGCTTCACAAATGCCCCGACCTACAACCTTTAGGGTGCAGAGGGAATCACTATACGCGGATCCCGGTCTTTATCTATTGGGACGCCATTGTTTGCATTGCTATGCAAAATCCTAGTCTTGCTTGTCTTTTTTTGGCGACTTGGGAAATCAGTACTTTCTGTGCTGTAAAGTACAGATAGAATATTGAAATACAAACTCCAAATTGCCTGCTTCAAGGAAAAATAAAACACCAGCTACTAGAGGGTTGATCAGGGGCTACCATAGGGTCGTTCTTTTTTATATTTCTCAAAGGCCTTCAATCTATATTTTTAAAGAGGCAAGGTTTTAGTAGGCAATTTAAATCCCATAAGATGCATTCCGGTTTTCATATACTGTTTTGCAAGTGTATCCCTATTCTATAATAAAACTTACTGATGGCTATGTTTCACCGGAAACCAAATTGTGCCTTTCCAAATGTTTTCCTCGGTCAATAATGTGTTTCAGCTCATGGTGCGCTGTCAGTGCGGTTAAAGCATCATTTGCTTTCGCAGGTGTGGATGTCCAGTCTTGATAGTAGGCTTCTAAAAAAGCAGTTGCTGACAAATTGTGGAGATAGCGCAAGACCTTCAAATAAATCTATACAAGGAGCAATAGCTAAATTATTTCCTATGTTTTGACTCACAGCGGGCATAATAGCTTGGCACGCTCAGATGTTCACGAAAGTACATATATAACTATTTAAATGTCATGTGGGTATCAGTTTTCCTAATCAGTAGTTGTGTCTGTCATTGTGTGTGCATAAAACAATGAAACAGGCCTAGTACACATTAAACAATATAATACTGAATTCAGGAGTCATTCTGATTTAAAATATGTCATACAGACCTCGTCGTAAAGGCTGCGTTGAGTGATATGCAATATGTGATGTCCTTTTTGGCCATATTAGTACAAAATGAAATATATTGATTAACAGCACTCATCACACTGAATCTCGTCATTCGTGATTTACCTTTATCCAAGAATGTATTCATTACATAGCCTAGAGCGAGATCTGTTTGACTATTTGTATCCAGCTAGTAGTGTGGAGTTTAAGTGTCTTTCCTAGTGGTGCAAAACTCTCGGTAAACATTTTCACTACTTCGTGGCAATATTTTCCCTTCACAGTAGTCTGATATCATAAGTTCTGTGTCTCATGTGCGTGTTAATGACAGACACTGTTGGGGATGTGTGTTAATTTTCAGTCCATTTTATTGACACATTGCTCTGGAGATTGTCAATGTGATACTCGGTCGTATAGGCACAATTATTTATAAAAGTGAATGATGCATAGACCAACCGTTCAAAAATACCTTTCAGGCTGTTCTAATATTTTACATTTCATTTGTGGAAAAATTGTAGGATTGATAAGGATTTTCCCCAGAAAAAATTAACTACACTCCCTTTAGGACCGCACGGTATCTCGACCTCCATTCCTCGCTTTGGCAAAGCACCAAGTAGCACAAGTGCCGACTAGCCAATGGGGTTCAGGGGGAGGTCCATGAGCTCTGACCAGTCAAACACAGTCACTTTCCATATATGGCAACTCATCTCCATGGTAACGTGTTCTAAGTTGCAGCAGTCGTGTCAAAGTTCACTATATAGAGAGCTCAGTGAGCTGATCAGAGAGAAAGCATTCTGCCAGCCCAGCGCCTGCAAATCGCAATCACTTCCTAACCTCCCCCTTTTTAACATATTTGATCACTTTGATTCTCTGTTCATCTTCTCCTTATTTTACGCGCATGAAGGAGGTTCTATAGGTTGTGCTCTTTTTGTTTTATTATCACTCTTGCTTGCCGGAGAGCTGACTTCATATTTGACTCAAGCACGGGCTTCAGCTGCGCGCTGCTGCAAGCGCAACCTCAATTGAAGAAAAGGAAGAAGCTGCAATAATTTTGCCAGTTGTTGGTTTTCTTCAAGACTCACGCTGGAACTTAGTGTCGCTCGCTCTCTGCATACGCCAGCTGTGCGATTTTGTGCTTCGCCTCACCGCGTTTCTCGAAGTCTCTGGTCTGTTTCTTTAACATAGCATTTTGTCAGCGCAATTATTTTTCCTTTTTCCTTCATGGGTTTCCTGGATGGATGAGTGCAAGCGCCCCTGGACTTGGCCTTCAAAAGCAAGGCTGTTATTCGGCTCGTCTTCGCATCAGTTTTGACCATATGTTCGGCAACGTTCTGAAAACAAAGAAATAGGCTGCACTGTCATTTTTGCGCAAGTTTCTAAGGACAATCCGACTTCACATTGCCGACAGTGAATAATTCATTTTCGCCCATACCGAAAAATATCGTGAGACATTCTTCAGAGGCGCATCATCACGAAACCAAAAACGGAAGACAAAAAGTTTTTTAACGTTGACTGATAGATATGGCAATGGTAGTGTGGAGAGGCTCCCAGGACGATGTGGCTGACACCCAGGGCACTCTCTCGCAAGGCCAAGGAGGACTATCTCTTCCGAACACTCAACCAGGCCAGTTGAATCTAACGGCCTCTCAGATTGCCCCTCCGACCCCTCACACACCCGTTCAAGGACCTCCGAACAACACGGCGCAATCTACGCCGACTAACCAGACGCAAAGTCAACCGGAGAAGCAACAACCACAGCACATAGAATGCGTGGTTTGCGGGGACAAATCGAGCGGTAAACACTATGGCCAGTTCACTTGCGAGGGGTGCAAAAGCTTCTTTAAACGGAGCGTACGGAGGAACCTCACTTACACTTGCCGTGCCAACAGGACTTGTCCCATTGACCAGCACCATCGCAATCAGTGTCAGTACTGCCGCCTCAAAAAATGCCTGAAAGTTGGCATGAGACGGGAAGGTATTCGGATTTTATATTTCCTTTTGAAGTCTTGTGTCTGTGTATTATGCATTGAATGAATAATATATGCTATCGTCCCCCATCTTCTCCCGACTCCTCTTCCTCAGGCTGCCCGACCGGAGCATGCGAAGGAACCGCCTTTATTAATGCTCTAGACGGAGCGTAGATATCGCCTACCCCCGCTGTATCTCTCGACTTAAGTGTTTTATCAGTCAGCCATACGTGTACACGTTAAAATACAGACGTTTTATTGCAAAAGGTTGTATTGATTGTTATTAAAACTGTATGCATATGGATTTGAATAGTAGCCTACAAATGCAGATATGCCGAGCTTTTAATGGCGAGGGGAGTGTGAGGATACGGCGTGTTAGATACACACACACACGGTCTCGACATCGACTGTATCTAGCCCTCCGCTCTCAGCCAGAGTCGAACGAAGATATTGTAACATGTATATAGACGTTGGGGTTTTTTATTGAATCATACTCATACAATAATCCGCAAATATAGTTATTTGAAGTATATGCCCGACTGAATAGCTAGCTAAGTAGGTTAAGGGTTAGCATCAAAGGACTGCCTTTCTTTGTGCATGTATTCAATAAGCTCATGTTGCCATACCACGTAATGTTGTAGCCTACACACATTTGAAAGAGGACTAACACTTATATCCATTTCCGATAATTCTGTATTATAGATGATACAACGACCCTTTCCCGTGCAGTCACTTTGTTAACATGGTAACATTGTCACATGTTCAATTGTTGGATTGTTTCGCGCACCACTAGACTGTTTTGTAATTATTAAAGGGATCTCTCCCTATGAGCCACCGACAATATTATTTCTGTTGTCGTGTTAATGTGTGTTAGTCTATCACTATACAAACTCAAATCAGGAAACAAAACAAGTGTGGCATTGACTACATGGTAGGTTAGTCTGATGTGCAAAAAACGGTCAACAGTGTCATGAAATGTTCTGGGATTAGCTCATACTGTATTTTCCTTAGAATTCGAGTTTAAATATATGCAGTTTCTCTTTTTACCGCAGCTGTGCAAAGGGGACGGATGCCACCCACACAGCCTCACCATGGTCAGTTCGCCTTGACAAATGGGGACCCTCTGCACTGCCATTCCTACTTATCCGGATATATCTCTCTTCTGCTGCGAGCGGAACCCTACCCAACGTCCCGGTATGGTAGTCAGTGCATGCAACCCAACAACATCATGGGCATCGAGAACATTTGTGAATTGGCGGCCAGGATGCTCTTCAGCGCGGTGGAGTGGGCCAGGAATATCCCTTTCTTCCCAGACCTTCAGATTACAGACCAGGTTGCCCTTCTGAGGTTGACCTGGAGTGAGTTGTTTGTGCTCAATGCTGCGCAGTGCTCCATGCCGCTCCATGTGGCTCCACTTCTGGCGGCGGCTGGCCTTCACGCCTCTCCTATGTCTGCGGACAGAGTGGTCGCCTTCATGGACCACATTAGGATCTTCCAAGAACAAGTGGAAAAGCTTAAAGCTTTACACGTTGACTCTGCTGAATACAGTTGCTTAAAGGCCATCGTGTTATTCACCACGGGTAAGTTTGAAATTACTGCGGAAATCTCGTACCAAATTACCTCTTAAAACTCATATTTTATCGATGTCTGCCAGGTATTTTTCACAGAGGTCACAAAACACAACTTAAATGTATTTCCATTTTGGGAAAAAAGGTTAAGTTAGGTCTATCGTAGGCTTTAGTCTAAGTTTCAGCTTCTATGAAGTTGCACCAGTCTAGTAATCATTTATTCAAAGTCAGGAAGACATCTAAACAAATAAACAATAGAAAATAATTAAATTAAATTGTTTTATGTTAAAAGAATCCAATCCAACCCGAATTCTATTGCGGTATTCAGTACTCGCAAGTGTGTGTGTAATTCAGACATTGTAATTGTAAAATTAATAGATTGTTCCTATTAGTGCAGGTGAACGGAATTGGCTGTGCAGTTCACACAACTTTGGTTCATTACAGTATAGCTTAAAATGCACAACACACAACAGAAATTGTTCAAATTGATTAAAAAAATCATGCCAAGTAATAAATTAACCTGAATATTACATTTAAAATAATAACGTGGTCGTGCTAAACGATGTGTTGTTTGTATACAATCAGTTACTTGTATTCATGTGGAATGACAGATATAAATGATGTCACGCTTGGAGGGGGAGGGGAGACGCATAGGAGGAAGGGAAGAGAGGCCTAATGTTCCATTTACACACATTTCCGCGCAACTTTCCGACTATTTCCTCTCAGGTGGTCTCAGTACTAGACTATTTTATCATTTGTATTTCTTTCAAATTAATGTAGATCTCTTAACTACCATAGTAGCCGATTTGTGTGTGTAGAAGCAGGAGATTCATTCCAAGTGGAGGGGCTCACAGTTCTTCCTTGTTATGTTAGGGTGATCTAGGGATTCAAGACATTTTCTGGACTTGTTCCAGAACTGGGTCGTGACCCAAGCTTCCTTTCTTTATTTTTATATTGCAGACTTGCAGTGGAAAATAACCTGCTTTTCAAATACAACACTTTACAACCTAAGCAACGCTACAAGTATGGTTGGATCCCTATTTCCCTCAACAAAAATGCTAAATGCTTACCCGCAGTAGGCGATACATCGAAGCATACTGAATATGTCACTGCATGTGAACCATTACTGACATACACATGAAATCATATGAAAACATGTATTTATGACTTATTATGATCGGGTCACAGCACTGTCAAAACAACACTGCTGCCTTCGAAGTAACCCCTTGTATTTATTTTTAAGGAGTTTGTTAATCCGAAATTAGCGTGCCTGATGTGTCTCTTAATCAAAGAACAATGCATAGCTTTTGTGCTACATGGCTGCGACGGCCATATTTACTGTAGTGTTTGCCATGGCGCAACTGAACGCAGTCTGCCCCTCGAAGGGGGTTGCCCTTCGGGTTGTAGTCGTTCTTAAAGCGAAATCAAAAAGCAGTACAGAGGTCAGGTCAGACCTCTCTCTCTCACACACACACACACACACACACACACACACACACACACACACACACACACACACACACACACACAGTATACGTGGTGCATTGTGCATGAAGTGGTACACAATATACTTTTCTGTCAACACCTTTTGCCGATGAAGCAATCGTTTGTCTTCATTAACTGTTTATTATGTGATTTTGGATAAATATTTTGTTGTTGTTTGCGTGTTAACAATGAATGTTTCCCAACCCACCAAAATGGTTCATTTGACCACACAGTGTAATAATTAGTGCAACACACGCAGCTTAAAATGTTACACCCAGTAAAATATGAATACATTTTTACGCGTCGAGGATGAAGGCCTAATAATTGACCCGCTTTATATGAATAATTTGACCATAGCGTAAGAGGTCCCTATTATGTTTGTAAAAAAAAACCCGCATAGTGCTCTATTTAACCATGATGTGGCTTAATTGAGATGAAAAAAAAAGAAACATGACATAGGCTACAATAATCAAGCTTTCAATATTGATGCATATATCCCCCAGTGCTTGAATTGCAATGACAAGATTACTCCAGAGTTTGGTGTTTTTGATTGCATTGTGATTAATGTGTATGTGATGTAGGTACATACGTTTGAAATGCTAAACATTTGTTCTCCTTCTCTTCCAGATGCTTGCGGCCTGTCAGATGTGGCGCATGTAGAAAGTTTGCAAGAGAAGTCTCAGTGTGCCCTGGAGGAGTACGTTCGGAGCCAGTACCCCAACCAGCCAACTCGATTTGGGAAGTTACTACTTCGCTTGCCTTCGCTGCGCACAGTCTCTTCTTCGGTCATAGAGCAATTATTTTTCGTCCGATTGGTAGGTAAAACCCCCATTGAAACCCTCATCAGGGATATGTTGCTTTCGGGGAGCAGTTTTAACTGGCCTTACATGTCCATTCAGTAAGCAGAAGGAATGATCAAAGGGGCTGAGACTACACTAGTTAGCGCTTCTTTTGTAGAAGGAAACGGCTGTTACACGAGTTTACTCTCAAGAAGAAAGACATTTTCATAAATGACTGTGAATTTTAGAAATGAGACATTCTGCGAACTTTCAAAAATCCAGACAAAAGCTCCAGTGTCATTCTGAACAACTTGTTCCCTTCCTTTTTTTGGTATAAAAAATGAAAAAAAGGAAAAAAAAGAGAAGAAAAGAATAAAAAGGAAACACAAATGAGTTGGATTTTGATAATCCTTTGGGAAAACGCAACTCGAAAGTGCATTTAAAACATGAATTTGGAAAAATTTAGCGGAAAAGAAAGGGTTTTCTCTTTTCCAAACAACTATATTGTCCTGTGTCCATGTATCTATAGCTGTTTTGTACTTTTCTTTTCTTTCTCCTTTATGGTTCCAAACCGGCCTATGTGATTCTGTAGTATGCAGTTGTTTTATTCTCTAATTACCATGACTTCCTATGAAACAGTTAAGTAATGTAAAAACGTTCTTCAAGAATTAAAACGTAATCCACAGCAATATAGGAGAAAAGGTTATGCTTAATGCTGCAAGCGCACTTACTCGTTTGATGGTCCACAATTAAGACTGGCAGGGTTTTTTGAAATTGGGATTCAGGTTAACTTTCTGATCCACCAAATGAATATGTTCTCTTTCTAATTGAGACGGTTGTCTTAATGCAGCTGGGTGTACCTGTTCATATCATTGTCGTGGTTCTTGGACACCCGAAACACATAGCCTACCGCCTGAAACTTTAATGAGACCTGGATTTTTACAGCAGTCGCCCAACAGTCGTCCGACAGTTTTACGCTGCAGACAACTGGTCGATCCAAAAGTATTACTGTAATCTACCTTGGTGACCAATCATAATAGAACAAATTATTCTACCAACTGTCGATCCATCAAGGCCATTATGGTAGCAGCACTGTTGCATACTTTGGCCTTACACGTTAATGTCAGATTACACCTGCTAATATCAGGCTTGAGACATGTAGAACCGATATGACTACACATCATCGAAACAAATGACTATTTAGGATTAAGACAAACAGGACGAAGGTCAAGGGTCATCACGTCTATACATTCTGAGTCTGGAATATTTTGAAGAACAGTATTATTACAACGTCCCTGAAATGTTCCCCTCTACACTTAAAGCATTAAAGTGCCTGTCAAGCGCAAAAACGACTCATTTGTTATTGAGAGATATTTAAGTAGAGACAACATCGGGAACACGGTTAGGGTGGTAAAGTCAGTCTTAAGATTGTGTATTTCACTTGAAACACAACAATTAGAAGCAGTATTGTTGTAAATATAGGTCAATTCATTTCAGTTTTCTTTATACAAAGTATATGTGATTAAGAAAAAACTGTGGTTGCCATTTTTTTTCGGTAATACAAATGTCTTCAAATTGAGTGGCAGAATTAGCTAGTAGCACTGAAAGTTCTGTTTGTAATGTATATACATATTACGACAAAATGTTTTTTTTTTCTTTTTTTTCATTTAGACTGTGAATGCATGGCCACAGGTCGCTAACCTATTTTACCTTTGATATATATAAATGTAAATGTTTTTGACTGTATAGATATAATCTGTGCATTCAGTACATTAGCCCTTGTATTTAAAAGAAGAAACAAAATCGTTCAATAATAGGCTAAGACTTAACAGGGTGAGCTGGTTTGGAGAGGGGTAGCTATTTTGATTTAGTGTTCTGCTCCTTTTTGGTATGTAACAGATGCCTTGTGTGTGCGTGCGTGCGTGCGTGCGTGTGTGTGTGTGTTTGTGTGTGTGTGTGTGTGTGTGTGTGTGTGTGTGTGTGTGTGTGTGTGTGTGTGTGTGTGTGTGTGTCGCGTGCGTGCGTGCGTGAGCTTGCAATTTCGTACTTGTTTTGAGGCTTTTCTTCAACACACAAGACACCATGTTGTGGTTGGATAAAAAGGGATCATATTGTGTAGTTGATTGAACAGTTATCCTGGGCTGTTCACATGCCACATATGGACCAGAGAATGATACATGATTGTAATTATGAACAGTTTAAACTGACCCACGTTTTTATAAAAATATATAAAATATATTACTGCAGGGTATTGATAACGTATAGATACTTTTTTTTATTATTATTATGATTATTAATTGCAAGTGATATTCGTGAGTGTGTGTGGAAGTTTATAGTTGAAACAATTCTTGTTTGTTTGTGTTAGCTTATTGTAAACAAGCATTCTGCTGTACATTTGTTCTTGGTATTAAATTATAATTTATGAATTTGAAATCAAAAAGTATTCCCTGTTTTCTCATTTATCATCTGTCATGTGCATATCCTTTTGAACGGGAACTGCCTGCATACTGGTGTTTTGTTGTGTAATTGAATAAGAGTGTAAGAGAGAGAGAGAGAGAGAGAGAGAGAGATGGCTCGTGTGTGTGTGTGTGTGTGTGTGTGTGTGTGTGTGTGTGTGTGTGTGTGTGTGTGTGTGTGTGTGTGTGTGTGTGTGTGTGTGTGTGTGTGTGTGTGTGTCTGTCTGTCAAAGGGAGAGTGCGAGAGCGAGAGAGAGATAGATTTTCCCGTCAGCGGTGGGGACATGGTATGAAGTTTGGTGCGGTACATCAACTTACATTAAACATTGTAGGCTATGTGTTCCGTGAGAGAAATTAATGTTTTGTGTTGGAAACTCATGCAACGGTATTGCAACGCAGGAGCTGATTAAACAGTATCTACTCTCTCTCTTCTCCAAACAATCAAATTACTTCAAAATCCTGCGTAGTTAGAGCGTGGTAACTGAGCTATTTGGATATCGGATTACTATTGAAAGTGTAGAACCGTCACTTTGCCTATAGTCTGCTGTGCAGGTAGCGACACGACTGAATTGGAATCGCAATGAAACGCTACACTGGACACTATAATACATGACAAAGTGAATGCTAGAATTCCCTTGTTTCCAGTGCGAAACAGGAAATGAAAAGGACCGTTCCCTTTGTTCTGCAGCTACAGCCCTCTGTTTAATTCAGGCACCAAAGTGCTGTTTTATATGTTGAATTTCGTGTTGTCTGTAATGGGAGATCAAGCGTGTGAAACCGTGCCTTAAAGCGCGCCTCTAACTTGGTGTCCTATTAGTTGAGTCAATATGGCGTCTTGCAATCCAACGCAAGCTACGGCTCCCCGGAGCAAAGCGGTGGTTCGTAATAGAAACCACATTGCTGAAGAAAGAGACCCCTCTGTTGAGACTCTGAACCTTCTATAAAACTATTCACGAAAGGAACTAGCAGTATTGTCTCAAGAAAAAAAATGTAAGAATGAAGGAACCGGTGTTTTATTGAGAAGCAGTGTTTCAATCTTAACTGTTTTCTGTTGGTTGGATAGAAACTAAATCAGAATGGTTCTCATTTGATCTAGTTTTACCCTTTATCATTTTCAATGACACTAATTTTGAGGATTCTTAGCCTTTTGCTAATTTTACATTTCAACATATATGTGTATTATCTTACACCTCACTTAACCTATGGGCAGTTGTAATTCAGTAGGCCTATCTGTAATTGCCATGTCTACCATTTGAAAGATGAATTACGATGATTGTTTATGGTTGTAGTTGTTGTTGCAGGCTAGCCTACAAGTAAACTAGTAGGCTAAGACTGATAGTATTGTTTTAGACGGGGAAAGGGTAGATGCCACTGAGATATTTATCATTGTTGTGAATCCCATATCCCTGACTTTACTGTATCACTTACAGTTCAGAGGCGTCCAGTTATGCTTCTGTCTAATTAATAGTGAAAGTCATCAGAATCTAATTATATAGTCATTTAAAGGTGTTTGTGTTTGTCATTTTTGCTCTGTCTAGATGATGTCTGCGATGATATATGGCTACTAAGTCAATGAAGGCTAAATTTCTCTCTGCTGATATAGAATAGTGAGGATAGAATTATGATCGTACACAAAGCTCTGCACAACAGTGCAATTCACAGTGCTATGACAATGTGTGTTAGCAAGGGGATGTATTGAGTGTTGGCCTATTATTGCATTGTGTTCACGATAAGGAAGGCCTAGATACGACATGTGTTTAGCTTATAAACTATCGCATACGTTCAATATTTGGTCCAAAAATCGACAAAAGGGGAAACGTAATCGCTTTTACTTCTCTATCTAGAAGCTATGCTTTGTTAAACCTGCTGGAGTAAGTTAGTAGTAATTTGGATCACGGCTTCACCGGCTTGATTTTAGTTGACAGAGCGTGTGTTGAGGCTGAACTCTATAATTTGCACTTCTGTTCTTTTATTAGCGTTGGACAACGAACTAATGAGGTCTCCTTCAGCAGAATGCCACTTTTATTTATTTCTTGTAAAAAAAAAACAACAACTTGGGATATGGCTGAGCACCATAAACTAATCAGCCATGCATTGATTATACAGAAATATTTCAAATGTGCGTCTTGGCTACTGTAGGCAACTATTTAATGTAAAGACATGAATTAAAGCATCACTCTTCGTGGGGTTGAGAATTTACGTAGGCTAGATTAAAAAAAGTCCTACATGTGTGGAAGTTTTTAATAAGCAAACGTGTGTTGGTGGTTTTGCTGCATTAACTGCATCATTATTAACTGCAGTTTTTGTAGTTCATGATCATGACTAGAGCTATATGCGGTCGAGGGTTTTCATGAGGAATCTCTATTACTGTTTACTGATGGTATAGGCTGGGCTATATGAGGAGGTTGGCTACGAAGACGCCAGAGTCATTGAGTGAATCACGTGCTCGCAATATGCTGTGGTTTCTCAGAATATCAAAAATAAACGTCTTCACACCTACCTATCATTGGTGGTGGGACTCGAAGGACCACAGCATAGACCTACAAATTTGAGGCCTAGGCCATCACACGTTAGGCTATCCCTCAGATAAGCAGATGAGCCGGATCATAAGCAACTGGTTTCCATAGCGACCCACTAAGAGAGCAGATAATGGACCGTTTTTTTAAAAGAGGGGGATATGGAAAGTTTTGTATGGTGTGTTTAAACTGCAGCCATACCATATTTCAGAATGCTCAAAATCTGAAGGCATGCTTAACCATTCCTTAACCTGACCCGACCGCGCAATGGGGTCAGCTGAAGTGCCAGTGGCATGACGTGGTTACTTTGCCTGTCCTTTCCTTTAAATAACTGCCGCACAGTCTCGATTGCACTGTCAAATTAAACATTTTATAGACCTTAACTTCCCCTTGTTCGTCTATGAACGACCATGCAAACAAAGGACCTGTCTATAGACCTGATATTAACTGAAAACTGGATATAATAGCATAATACTACTACTAGTAGAAGACTACTACTCCTAATAGCCTACTACTACTAATAATAATAAGTCGTAGCCTAATAGGTTACTAATACAGCCTTCAATACCGCTCTCCATCTGCATAATTTGCTTTGTGTCCCGAGCGATCCCTTTTTGTGTGTGTGTTCTCCGCCCACAAAATCACTTTCTCATGGCAACATGGCTACCCGGTGTCTGCAATACTCGCAAAATAACTTCATTGAGATGTATGTGCATTTGGACTGTCTGTCAGCTATCTTTGTTATTTTGAATAAAGTGACTTTAAATGGACTTGCTGCTCCCGGCTTGGTCGGTTCCTCAGTCTAAATGTTAGAAAATTGTGCCATCTACCCGCTATTCAAAGAACTGTCACACTGAGGACCTCCTGAGACCATAAGCCAACGTTAACACAAAGGCAGACTGAGAGTGTTTTTGAGGTACTTTGGTGAAGACCTTGCCCGATTTCGGACAAAATAACATAAAAATAATAAATAATTTGGAATTGTTTAACCTCATTCTAATTCACTTCGAGGACCAGCCAGGCGCATTCAAACTGCTCGTAGTTGAGCGGACCCAAAGGTGAGCCGGAGTTCACCAAACAGTGCTGGAAATGTGTACTGTAGCCTAATTTATTGTTGGCCATTATTGCTCGGCCTAGGCCTATAGCATAGTTTTTACAGTACATCGTCAAAATTGGAACTTGTTATAAGTAAGGCTAGTGTCAGTATTCTCAAAATATTATGTAGGCTAGTTTATATTTATTTTAATGTCAAAAATAATATAAGCCTGCAATTTGCTAATCAATTTAGCAATCTAGGCTATACAATTTAATCTACCCGCTAGATACTTTTTGGCCACTAAAGAAGAAAAACTATAGCTTTGAGGCCTACTTCAGATATAGGCTATCATCAGTAGGCTACTAACACGACATTGAAGATGAATTAAGTTCCTCTGCGGTGATTTTTTTTCTGTGTAAACTTGTGCAATTCATAGATTTGATTATCGGCAAATGGGACTAAGACCATCCTTAGTCGTTATTGGTGTGGTGCTGAATGGTGTCTGAGGACGTTTGAGAACTTACTATATCAAGGTGGCCAATTCATATCATTCCTTGTCACGTTCTTAAAGGACTAGTAGGCTACAACCGACTGAATAAATATGTGACTGGTAGGCTATATTAAAAAAGTTTTCCCTCGACGTTCGACTCCCTCCTTCAAAACCAGTCAGTGACCTACACAGACCTTGGTGGTCAAGCCGAAGAGGCTGTCATGTTGGGTTTACAGTTGCCCCTGGTTTGCGATTATACTGTCTTAGTTTAATTTCGTGGAAGATCGCCAGCTTTTCCAGGTCAGACATTGATCTCCAGTGCGCTTCTAAACAGAGGGGTTAATTCGCGGTTATTAGCGTACCTTTTGCACGTAGGCTATTCTTCGCAGACATCTGCCAAGTCCTTCCTCACCCCACACACAAAGGCTGAATATTGTCCATCAATAGGGTTCTCTGCTTTTTCAAGGTTATGGGCAACGCTGACAAATATCCGGAGTGAATGCGACTCCTGCGTGTTTTAAGCACAGTCAATACCAAAATGTGAACTTGCGACAAAAGTGAATTTGTCTTGTAACGATGCTGCTAACCACATTTCAAAAACGCTCTCATCCTGAGCATGGATAAATAACTAGCCTTCTGTTGTTCTAACGTGCGATGATACTGTTATTTTTTTAATTAGTATTATTGCTTCACGTCGCCTGTATTTTATCCATTAGCTGTGCATTTGCTTCCCAAATGGTGAAGATGGGGGGCAATCGGGTAAAAAAAATCTGCTCAGTCTCACAAAGCGGAACAGGGCTTTGTAGAAGTAGAAAGGAGGGAAAAGAAAAGACAACGTCAGTCGAGGTAAGAGTGTGAGAGTGTGTTTGGTGTAGTAGAACTATTTACGAGTGTTTTTTAAAGATTTTCTTTGAACTGATACTATGCTGACAAGGCACAGACTCTTGGCAATTCTTGTCATGGCTGTGGGCAACTCTGCTAACCCCAAGAATAAAATAAACCTTTTCATTTTCTGCCCAATACATTTCCATCGCCGGTCATGCTTTTATGGAGGGTTTGTCGGTAGGCCTGCTGTATATTGTACATATATATGAATGAACGGTTACGTGAAGAGAGACTGAAGAGACTGCTTTTTGACTGTAAGCTCGGAATTATGGGTCTTTACCAGTTAAATGTGTAATGGCTTATGCCAATGTATGTGGCACGTATACTGGAGATGATAATAGTATGAATGGAATAAATGATGCCAGCTGAGAAAAAAAGAAGTCAGTGCCAATACGGTGGGAGCTCTTTTGAAACAACATGGGGAAATTAATGTCTTTTAGTTTGAAGAGTTGCTATGGTGACCACTGAATATATTATAATTATGTATAGGCCTAGTTTTATTAAATATGTTATACTGTATATCCTTGGATGCTGTTATTGTGACCAATGTACTATTTTAAATGAAGAACAGCCATGGATACAGTAATGGTGGAACAGTTTCATCCTTAGGACAAGGCTAATGCTTGATCTATGTAAATCTGTGCATTTGGACCACCAACAGGGGCTATATAAGCCAAAAATCTAGAGTCACGTGACCAACATCTTAGAATGCCGGAAGTGTTATATGGTGACATCAAGAGCTCATGAACTTGAACAAAAACAAGACAGCCTGAATTAACCAATTTTTCTTTCTTGCAATATATGAATCTCCTCAGTCGTTTAATTCAGATGCAATCCCCTTTGTTTACATTAGGCCTGCATTGCCAATAGTAAAGATGGTACTGATTCGACATTATTATTAATAATAATATTAGCCTACTATTATTATTTTCATTATCATCTTCATCACAGTTTGTTCAGACTGTTATTTTTTTAATGAAGAACAGCCTTGGATAAAGTTATGGTGGAGCAGTTTCATTCTTAGGACATTGTAGAACAGATAGGCTAATCTATGCAAACTACATGAGCGTTTGTACCATCAACAGGGACTATTATAGCCAACGATGTATTTATTATTATTTTAGTGTCACGTGGCCATCATCTTGGAATGGCCGGAAGTGTTACATGGTGACATCAAGAGCTGATGAACTTGAACTGAAAGAAGAGAGCCTGAATTAATCTTTTTTTTTTCTTGCAATATATGAATCTCCTAAATCGTATAGCCTAATTCAGACGCGATCACATTTGTTTACATTAGGTCTACATCGCCAATAGTAAAGGAGAGTACTGATTCGACATTATTAATATTATTATTAATATTATCATCAGTTGAACTGGTGTTGGCTTGGAATGCATGAAACCTTTGTGTTTGCCCAACCCTCTTCCCCCTCCTTACGCAGAACAACACATAGGGTAAATAGGTCTAAATCAGTTGAGACTCTAACAAAGCAACAGCACATTAGACATCCGACACAGAAAGCAGTCATCAAGCGATGGAAATGTGAACTTGTTACGAACAGCTACGAATGATAGGGCTCACTCAAGTGCAGCCGCCTAGCTTAAATAAAGTTTAATATGAGGTTAAATGTTACTTGTTATTTATACGTTTATTCTGTGACTTGGTTTTTTACTAAACTATATTAAATGTTTGTCCATCATTTATTCTCAGACACACGGCCACACTCAGACACGGCCCCCCCCCACACACACACACACACGCACACGCACACACACGCGCATAGAAGAGAGAGAGAGAGACAGAGACTTGCTTTGTATAGCGTTAACTACCTACATCTTCCATAGCATGATGAACTTTAGAGTTGAACCTGACCACCCCCCCCCCCCCCCCCCCCAACACTCTCCACCACCAACCCATCTAAGCCACCACTCCGTACTGCCATGTTACCCCCTACTTTTAAAACGTCACTCAACGGGCTACTCCAGGATCTTTGTCCCCATCTGCTGACGACCCAATTGTTGTTTTCTCCTCTCACGAGCCGATTCTGGCCCCTCCTTGAGCCGCGCCACAAATGCGAGTGCCCATTTATGCGACTTGGCTGTATTCTTTAGGCTGTCACATTTTCACATGTGTTCACATACGTGCTTTTAACTTTGAATGTAATTACTTTCTATCTATCTATCTATCTATCTATCCATCCATCCCTCTATCTATCTACCTATCTATCTATCTATCTATCTATCTATGTATCTATCCATCTTCTGCACAAACCTCTAAATATACACAGTAATATCCCTGCATTTGCTATCATCACTGTCAACCAGTTGTACCGTTAGTGGATCTCTCAAACGAAAATGGAACAGTGTTAGAACCCTAACCCTTGGACCTAGTCCTGGAGTCGCATCTCAGCCCGCCTCTGTGATAAAAGGGCAGCACCCGACTGCGGGCGATGGGCTAATATCTCCAGTGGTGTACCTGAATATGCACTACAGCCTGTCTGATGGCGCACTTTGAAAAGCCACACCTTCGCCATTGCTTTAATGATAGCGAGGGATGCAACTGTCAATTCAGGCTTTTCTCTTTTCTGCCGCTCATATCATTAGCAGCCCCCTCCAGCTACATGTTTTGCATGACTGGAACGCTCAGACACGATTGTACTACAAAAGCAGACCTCCACTGCCTACAGCCGTATGTGCTTCAAAACCTGGAGAAGTTTCACACAGAGATGGTGTCTTAGAATATTTCATTACAAAACAATAATAGCCTATATCTCGCGCGCGCTCTCTCTCTTTTTTTCTCTCTCTCAATCTATCTATCTATCTATCTACCTTAACCTGTCTATCTACCTCTGTAGTCCGTTTGATAATGTGACCAGGCTTAATCGATCTATTTATTATTTTGTGTTTGTACATTCCTATCCTGGGTTTCAACAGGTCTAAAATATTTGAAATTTGTACTAGCCTATTTACGGAATTAAAGCTTCTTCCGCTACTCATTTTGTCTATGAGTTTGTTTCAGAAGAATTCTCATATCCCTTGGACGATTTGTCCCAGTGCTTTTTAGTCATTTCACAAAGGGAAGCAGCCACAGGGTGAACTTCACTCTTTCAGAGGGAGATGGCGCTGTTTTGTGTGTCAGTTGTTCGAGCTCCCGTGGACGTCACTTTTGCTCACAGTTGTTCGCTAGATAATGCACGACGTAGGCTACAACTTCTAACAACCAAATGTAAAGTAGGCTATACTATGTCGGTTTAATTCAATAAAAATGTGGGTATGTATTTTATGAATACACTTTTCCCAAGAAAAAACTTGGAAAATGTTACATCTGAGTTAAAATATGTAATTTATTGTAGTGTTGTGTGACAGAGATCTCTCTTCAGAAATGGTCAGCTATATTTAATCAGAAACGCTTTTGTTTATTTCCCAACTTATATATATTCAGAAATTACATACGTGAATCTATGTTGTGTCCGTGTACACTTGCATTTACCAGCCATTGTTTCCACAATAATCAGCAAATGCTATTTGTTTTAAACACCTACTCTTCCACGACAACTGCTGCCTTTTATATGTTTGAGTTTTACGCTGATGTTTTTCATAAAAAACAAATCAACTAACTAACAAACAAAAATAATCTCTCACTAATTTTCTGACTGATAAGCTGTTAATGCTCCTCTTATAACTATTAGTATTACTGCTTCTAGTAGTGGTATTATTATAGCATATCATATACTATTATGTTGCTGTTGTTTGTTATTTAGATCTTAATATTTTATTATTTATTTTGTTAAAAGAGGATTGTCTCTATCTGTATGTAAAACCTTAGTTCTACATAATCTTTCTTTTTAGTTTTAGTTTTAACCTGTCACATTAAACGAAGAGGGCATGTTACTATGACACAAGGATGGCGGTGATCGCAAAGGCATGTTGGATAGGCTATTTGTGACACCATTATGCTAACCTTTTCCCCCAAAAAATGGATACTACTCAAAAATGGATATCGCTGGATTCACGTGCTAAGACCTCTACAGAAATTAAAACAAAATAACAGTCACTGACACTATCCTGTCACATTTATTTATTTAATTATTAAAACATGGACATTTTAACTTATTACATGTTGGAATCATTACGTTTTTAGTTTTTCTAATTATAGATGGTCATGCATGCCTATTTCTCCAACATTTCAATAACCTTTCAAAGACTTTACAGCATTGAATCTAAATTTTAATTAAATCACTGTTATCAACAATTATCTGTGTTTTTGAGTGGTTAATATTTTAAATGAAATACAATTAAAATATTTCACTGTTGACACAGTATTACAAATTTACGAATATACATTACGAAACAAATAGGACGGATACAAGTTTGTTAAATGGAGGCGCTCATAAGTATCGAAATTGTAAATAGACGTTTAAGTGCTATGAAAAAACTAAAACATTTGAAATGACGTGGAAATTGATAACGACCTAGACACAGATTGGAGATAGAAAACATTCTTCACAAAATCTTCTTCACCACAGCAATCATGACGATATGTTCTAACGTCTGGCAGTTACTTCACACATGAAAAATGACCTTAAATTGATGCCATCTTATCCCATAAAAGTAGCCTACATCTCCACATGCACATGTCGTGATTTTAATTAGCAGTAGCCAGAAGTTGCCACAATACACAGAGGCATTATACGTTTTTCATCCATCTAGTTTTAATGTTCAGATTAAAGCCTGTCAACAACAACAACAATAATCAGACATGGTTAAATGCATTTGAATTGAGAGAATACACCTACTTCTGAACATAAATGTGAGATGTAGGCTATTATTCTTTATTGACATATCATCAGTTCAGATATTAAAACAATGTTCTTTCTTTTCTTTTAATCAATGTGCTGCCAATTGCTTGGCAAATTATTGGATATTTATAATTAAGTATTCTTCTGTGTCCTTGCCTTCCTATATTGACACTTTTTTCTCCAGTATGTTAGTAAGAATGTTAGTGGGCTGTCAAACTCAAAACTCACATAGAAGGAGAGAAAGGCAGATTATACTTGTGTCTGTGTGAGTATGTAGGTAGGTAAA
Source organism: Sprattus sprattus (assembly GCF_963457725.1). Classification (NCBI taxonomy): domain Eukaryota; kingdom Metazoa; phylum Chordata; class Actinopteri; order Clupeiformes; family Clupeidae; genus Sprattus; species Sprattus sprattus. The sequence goes on from NC_137926.1 coordinate 21,352,223, forward strand.
GTGACACCTAAGAGTTGCACATTTATTTCATCTACTTTTTGCATAGTTTTTCGTCACAAGGTAAGTAAGTAAGTAAAGTTTATCAACATTCAATATTAGCAATAAGTACATATATATAGTATATATATATATATATATATATATATATATATATATATATATATATATATATATATATATACTATATATATGTACTTATTGCTAATATATATATATGTGTGTGTGTGTGTGTGTGTATATATACATTCATCTAAATATATAATGAGAAATATGCTATGTATGCTTTTAAGCAGTGAGGAACTATTTGAAACTCCATCATCTGTCAAGCTGTCATTGGAGAATATCTTAATTACCTACAAACAAAGCAAGGAAAGGGACCTTTGGGCTGGAAAAGAGGCCTTAAACCCAGCCCTTTTGGAGCAGTCCCTTATTATCATGGTGAACTGAGTGTGCAGCCTTTAATCATGTCCGTTGAAGTCCCAGGCAGTTCTCTGAACTTTACAACTATATGTAAACAAGTTGTCAGTTTGGAAATAATCTTCTTTACTTTTTTATTGGAATGAAAATTCAATCTCCCAAACCAAGATTAGGCAGATGAGATTTTTTTCATTCCTTCTCATTGCTGGGGTTGGACTTTGGTGGACAATAATGTGGCAATTGTGGATGCTTTGTGACCCATAAAATTTGAGGGTGGCTATTCTGGCTTTGGTATGTAATTATGCAAAACACTTTGTATAAAGACTTGCCATCCGATCTAATGACAGAGCCTGCAGTCTCATTTCAAAAGAGGGAGGGACCTGCAGAATATACACTCATGGAAAGAGGGAGGGGAGAGTAACATTCAAATAAATTCAAGACCAACTGCAAATAAACATGCACAGCATTGTCCACAACTTTTTGATTTAGCCTGTGAATGTGTGTTCTGTGGTAATTGCGTGCAGACATCCACCACACCACACCACAGTGCATCAACACGGATCAGCAACAACATCCTTCAATCAACTTAGTTCATGTACCTTCTGGAAATGGCCGCCAACTGGTTCACTGTGACAGGTGCATTAAAGCTAGATTCATAAACTGTGTTGAGTGTTGTTCATCAAACAAAGACATTGTGGAGGAAAAACAGCACAACAGTGATGAAAACAGGTGAATGGATGTGTAAAAGAGGGGGGAAAACGGGACAATATTTTGTGTTTGATGAAAGACACATTTTCTTCTGGCCCTGTCTCCTACTTTGGAGAAGACAAGACTTCCTAATCTCACCCATACCTTTTCTCTCTTAAATCTAGATGATTTGGGCTCTGGGACAACAGCAAAGAGAAAAGTGTTCTTATATGATCATCCAAAAAGAAAAAAACAAGCCAAATCAAATGGACGTGTGTACAGTTAAAACATGAAGAACTAGCTACATGACAGAAGATTTAGGGACAGACTGCCTGCTTCTTCTTTTTTCTGCTCAGGGCTGGAGCACTATGGGATATTTTGTGTGTATGCACATAATAAACACTTGTGCTGACCGACAGAGGTGTGAATCTGAGAGCTTTTCTACCAAATGAAGTGCCGGCAGAGAGAGAAATAAAGAGATCTGCAGCTGCCAGGGGTCAGCCGGGCTGAGATTGCTTCCAGAGATCTTTTGAAAAAATCACACGTTTGAAGGCTTAGCGCTGTGCTGCCTTCGCATTTCAAGCTCAGATCAGTGGAATCAAAAAGAGAGAGAGAGAGAGTGTGAGAGAGAGAGTGAGAAAGAGAAAGAGAGAGAGAGAGAAAGAGAGAGATGGGGGGAAGAAGGGAGGGGAGAATGGAGTTGGGGGGGGGGGGGGGGGGGGTGATTAAAAAACAGAGCTGAAGAATTCTGATGTATGGACAGGCCAGAGGATGATTTTTGGGAGGCAAGACAAGTCCTGATTTCTTGTCGGTGTATGGAGCAGTTTTATTTCACTGTTTTCATGTCATGTACAGTTGTTCGTGTATAAAAATATATACAGCTCAATGGAAAAAAGAAACACTGTCTTTAATTAAGTTCTATTTCAGTGAGTCTGGGTAGGTGCTGAAAGATGTCAAAAGGGTGGAGCACTAACAAATTAATTAATTAATTAGCTGCACCTGATGGAAAGGCAGGATGTGTCTCACAGGAGAAACCATATACTGAAGTGGTATGAAAATCAAATGTTCCTTTCTCATTAGAGATACACCAATGGGCTGGATGAAGTGAAGACAGCTCGTCTTTTGAAAGGCTCAAGTAAGACAGAAGTAAGCATATTCTGTACACAGGGATTGATCATTCCCTGTATATCCGTCACAAAGGAGAAAATCATCTGTTATTCATACAATAATGGGACCATTGTTCTTTCCTATGATTTAAGTAGAAAGCGAGCAGAATGCCAGTGAATGTTGTAAAATGAAACAATAAACTGCAGAATAGTTTGGGAACCAATACCTTTGGGCAGGATCAGTTGACAATAGTGAAGTAAGATTAAAGGACCCAAAAGAAACAAATTAAAAGCTCCTCGTTTGATTTATAGCCAGTTTCTGGTCCTGACATTAACATTACGGTTTCGCTACATTTATTTGTGTTATCTATGGAATAAACCCACTCACAAAGTCGTGGCCAATGGTTTATGCCACCCGTGTTTTACCGCAGCAGGCTGGGTCGAACCTATCCCATGGAGAGCTTTGATATGGCTGGTTCAAAGGAGGTTGGACTTCACTTCCTTCCACTGAGATGAACACAGGTGCAATATATCACGTTTTACGGTGCCTATCAGTTTGCAGAACACTTAATGTAAATAAAATACGAGCTACATTAACAAAAACATTTTCGCATTGAAGATTTTTTACAAGTTTGCTTAAAAGAGAGAAAAGCGTACATTGGGAACTCTTTTTGGCACCTCTATCTAGACATTGTCAATAAAACCCAATACAATCCAGCTTTAGTGAGGCCCAATACCCAATGGATCAGCTCATAAAGCCATCACTTGACCACTTTAAAGTTCACAGCATCCATGTTATAAATTGATAATGTTCATTCGCTTTATATTGTAATATGTATATTTCGGTGTGGTCACGGGTTTAAATGGACTGGCTATATTTTGCATCCTCATGGTCCAATGGTTATCTAGTCTCAGCCACAGTTGTGATAAAGGCTCAAACTTTGTTATGGTCAGCTCACCCACCCTTCTTCAAAACCTCGTCAGTAACTTTGGATACATTTCAGGCAAGGGACCAGTAAATCTTTGCGATGATAGGTGGCGGGGTGCAATGCAGAATCGGTTAATTTGTGCAAATTGTGGCTTGAAAACTACAATCACCAAACTTAGTCATTGTCACATGATACATCGTTGAAAGTGCTATTCCTTTCATTGAACTTATACAAAACATAGACATATTTGATGAACACGCTATTTGGCCTATCAGCTTAATTTTTCCCTCAACACATTGAGTTGACCACCTCTAATTTGTGTTTGACAAACAAGTATCTTACCATCCCTTAACAAACCTTAATTATGTTGTGGTTTAAAGCGTGTTTTGTCTACTCACTTTTTTATTTTAATATATCAGAAAGCAGAAATATAAAGGTCTTGAAAAGACTTAAGACATAGGCTATAGACTAGTCAATGTGCTTATAATTCTACACGCGCACTCACTAGACAGCCGGTCTTTTATATCATTGGCTTATTATAAAATATAAACATCGATTTTTCAAAATCTAACCTAACTTCTTACATATCCTCATGTTTTCTTCCCACGGTGAATTCATAATATGTCATATGATCCGAGCACAATGCAGCACCAGCTTGGCTCCTGGAGGCGGTGGCATAGCTTTGACAAGTCTATTAGGGGGATGACAGGCGTAGAGGCCCATTTACACCACGGGTCTTCTGGCCAGACCTATCCCGACACACGTGAAGACGTAGACGTAGACCCTGACCCCTGTCAACCCTGTTGTGCGCGCCTTACTTCTGATGTTTTGATAGCATCTTGCACAAGCCTGAAAGAAATGACACTGGAAGCCTTACAGCATTTCGCTGTGTTGCCTGTCTTTTGCATATGTACTGTCGTTCATCTGTTCTTTAACGTCATATAAATGTAAATAATATTTGAATAACGCAGAAAAATGGCATGTTTGATTTTTATATCTGAAAACTACACCAATATGCCTAGGTGCCAGAAAGAAATCAGCCATTTTTCCTATTTCGTGAAATCTTTTCAATAAATCTCCCATTAAGTCAGTGACAGGGCTCATTGCTTCCAATGATTTGCATGTTTTTACCTACTTTGCAGAGAAAGTAACAGACAGTCCATGTGATTTATAATCATTATTAACTCCAGATGTCTTCACATTGCTGCAATACTATATGATTTGAAGGACTCCAGGCAGACAGCATTGGCAGTAGGTGTTATTTTTCAACATGACAAAGGCACTTTTCTTTCCCTGTTAATTCAAAGTATACTTGAAATAACAGTAGTGACATTATCATCTCAACCAAAACAAGATGATGGAGACCTGTTCAGTCCTGACAGAATTCGGAGTCAACAATAAGACACATATATGAAGAAATGACAAGATATCATATTTGTGTGAGGGAAGAAAAAAAGTAAGAAACACTTTGAAGTGACAACTTTCTTCTCCCATCAAAACACCTGAAGTGAGACAGGGAGAATAGCATTAGGAACTGATATGTGATATATTCCATCTGCTCAGAGCCAGCCTCATCCCAGTTACAGGAGCACACTTCAGATGTCAGTGAGCAGGGCCCTGTCAGAAAGGGGACAGGGCAACAGGGCTCATGGATTCCCTGCCGATGACACTCTGGCTCACACCTCCTGCTTCTGTTTGCTGTCATTTATTTTACACATGAGGAATAAAGACTTGTGCTTGAACTGTCTCATTTGAACGTTTCCATGATTTAGCAGAAACACAAGTGTTCCAAAAGATTGCATGAATTGCAAAATGAATATGGTATTGAGTATTGCCATATTGACTGGCCAAAAGAGTGCATGATATTAAGCACCATAAATGAATAAAAAAAATATAGTATGTAGATATATTTATGCATTTAATTGTGTGTGTGTGTGTGTGTACATGTGAATGTTTGCGTGGGGAAGGGGCTGCAGGCTTCACGACAAGATAAGTTAGAGATTGTCAACCTGCCTGCTTGTTATCCACCTGTTCGAGAAAGAAGTGCCGGTTCTAGGTATGGGCGACATAGGCAGCCGCCCAGGGAGGCATCTTGCCGGGGGCGGCACGGGGCGCCCACAGACACAAAAAAATAAATCGTAATGGTGACATTTGCGCGATCGGGTTTCTATCGCTCATTTGCACGTCACGTCAATGATATCATGTCACCGCGTGGGTCAATTAACCTTATCGTAGTGTGCGCCCTGATTCTAGCTTGTGAGCTAGGCAGTGGAAGCCACTGGAAGCCTGAGGCAGGGGAACGGGGAATCTATCAAATTGTGCACCTCTTATATTGTACTGTAAAGCAATTAGCAGTCACACTGATACGAAATGCTACCAAATAAACCCAAATCAATTCATGATACTGTGGATATCTAGTTTCACAGCACCATTGTTTGTTTTAATTTTGGTTTGTGTGAAATCGTTAAAAATAATATTAAACAAGGTCCAAGGTGAATAGGTTTTGTGTTGACTCTTGTTTGACAAGTGGAGGATGGGTAATGTATGGATGATCGAGTGCCGAATCAGCAAACCCAAACGGGTAAGAAAATGTCTATGCCCAGTTTAGGAAGATGAAAGAAAAAGAAGAAAGAAGAAGAGGAGAAACGCTTAAAAGGTATGCAGCTATGTCATAAATAGTCTAGCATAACACTTATTAGCAAACTTATTGGGCCACCTTATTGGGCTGTTGCGTACACACCGGGCGACAGCATAGCTAGCTTACATAACATTGGATGTCATTTCACACGGTTTCATCATGATAATGTCTAGCCTGCAGCAAAACGATTACAACGAAGGAATTAGTTCCCATTTGTTTTTGTTACTTCTTTCCGCCATTACTGTCTTACGTTTGTGTACATTTTTATATTTTTGAGGTGGTAACTTTTACGATCATTTATTTGTGTAGTTCCAGATTTCTTAATAAACATTACTGTTACAGGATGGTGCTTTTTTTTGGTTGGGGGGTGGGGGGTTTCGCCCAGGGCGCCACACAAGCTAGAACCGCCACTGCCAGAGAGATAAATTGCATAGCATCTGCGATTCAGATAACCCAAGACCTAGCGAATACCTTAAGGCTAGAATGAGAGAAAAATACTTCTTTTCTTCCCTTCTCTTCATCTTTGCCTCCTTCTTAGTCGTATGTCATCCCAGCAGCCCCAAACACGGAGACCCCTCACAGACAGTTGGTGTTGGAGTGCTCTGATCTATGGCATGACAGACTGCTCTAACAATATTAGTCTGTTGGACATGCAGGCCGGCCTGTCACTTTCAATTTGCACATGACCTCTTGGCCAAAAAATGGGGGAGAAGTGGCAGAACAGGGAACTGAAAGCTGGTATTATTGGTCTGACAGCTTCACTCATCTGGAAGTAATGCAAAATGCAATTCATATTTATACTCTGTGACCTTGTGCTCAAACGAGAGCAGCTCTCGACCAAGTTGGCTACCAAGGCGATAGGGGTAGAGGACAGAGAGAGCAGAGGATCACTCTTCAGAAGGAATTTGTCAAAAATGTCCCCCTTTATCCTCATTCCAAGTCCTCGTTCTCGTTCACTAGGCTCAAGCAGAGGGAAGACAGCATGGGCCAGACTGCTCCTGATGCGTTAGGCTCCGCCAACAATTAGGTCATTGCTGTCATTGCGCAGGCAACAAAAGAGTTTGACAAACTGTAGTGTGAACGCAGAGGCACCAGGGACTGCGTTGGGGATGTGCTCAGGCAAAATCTACTCATATGGTTTGTGGCATCAAACAGCAGGGTGAGAATAGGAAGGGCAGAGTCCCAATCTGCCTTTGTGCTGTGTGCTGTTTACATGTGTAATGTGTGTGTGTGTGTGTGTGTGTGTGTGTGTGTGTATGTGTGTGTGTGTCTGTGTGTGTGTGTGTGTGTGGGTGTGTGTGTGTGTGTGTGTGTGTGTGTGTGTGTGGGTTACATGCGTTGGAATGCATGCATCAGTTAATGTGTATGTATCCGTGCATGAAGTGGATCCATTAATTCACTCCACATGTGCACAGTAGGTTATGTTGTTCTATAACAGTGATAAAGCACAGTTGACCTTACACATGTTATTGGTCCCCCAGTTTTACTTCTGCCCAACAGCTGAAGCCATAATTCTTATAATTACCATCACAGATCTTGTTTGAGCCAATATACAAACGAGGTTCACCCAAAAGGGTGATGCAAGCATTCCTCTTGTCCTGACCTACCAGCTCGATGAAATGTCAAGGCTCTCTTACAGTTCAGTGTCATCCAAATTAGTCTCCTGTTTCTGCACTGGGGCACCGAGCATTAGAATGTTGCTACAGCTACCTTGCTGCCTGGAAGAATTGTGGCTTATGTTTTATTTTTCCTTGAGAATTTTTGTGTTGTGTTGCTTCCGGACGATTAAAAACCGCAGCAATCCCAGTGTCCCCTCTGTTCACCCCAATTAACTGGTGCACTCGTGAGGTGCACATCATAGAATAACAACAAGAGGAAATTGTGGTCCTGGGTGCAAAATTAAGATTCTCTGTGTCTCCTGGTTTTACAAGTGTGGGAATTTACAAAAACAGATTCTATAATACTGGGAGATGCATTTTACTATGCCTGTATTAACCTCTTAATTCTAAACTTAAATGTCGTCCATTTCCCTGAAAAAGGTTTTTGACCAGGTTATTATCATGATACAAATTGTCACGCATATGTGGTCAATTGCGATCCCGTATACGATTATGATCCCATATACATTTCAGACTTCAATCATTTCATTATAGAATAGAGTGAAAATGATGCAAAATGAAACACGGCAACAATCTGGGCACAAATAAAAGAACCATATCTGCCCTGGGTGGACATAATGTCACGACAACAGGCATACAGTATCCTGTGTGTTAAGACTGGTGGGAGTAATCCCAGTAAATCCAAATACAGAGGTCTTTGTGCAGGACAACCTATGCTATATGCATACTCTGCAGACAGGGCTGTCGGTCTGTACTTACGCAACAGCACAGTCAAAATGTAGTTGTCATCATTTTGGACAGTGCATTATAGTTTTACTTTTCTGTACACTTAGTAATGACATGATCTGTTGAAATGTTATGCTAGTTAAGTTTTCATTCCAAACCATTGCCATTTAAAGTGACCTTAAAGTGAAAAGGTAAGAAAGCAGACTTTGGACTGGTACAGAAATCCATTTAATTGGTTAATGTTATTGTTATTTTGTGTTAGATAAGTATGTATGTATGTGTTGAAGTAAAGATGGACAGCATCAATATAAATGATGATGAAATGTAAATATCTCTTTCTCTTCTCTTTCACTCTCTGTCTCTCTCTTCTCTCTCTCTCTCTCTTGCTGTAATCCACAGTCCTTGTCCCTTGCCTGCCCTTATAATCCCCTGGCATGTGTTGGTGACATCACATGCCTGCCGGCTCCAAGTTCCTGTTTCCCCTGCAACTGTCATTAACTCTGTGAACAAATGAAAAATGACTGGGAGACTCGCTGGCTCCCACCACTGACCTTGGGTATTATTAGAATGACCTCGCTTTGGCTTGACCAAAAAACCTTTTTGATATCATTGCTGGAAGTACACACAAGGAATGATGGCCTGCCAGCCTGTGGGGGAAAGGGGAGCATTACCCAGGAGGGGCCCAGGGGTGAGAGAGGGGGCAGGGCAGCTGGGTGGAGCGATCAGTGTTATGTAAACGCACACCTCGCTGCCATCTCTGCCTCATAAATACTTAATTAAAGGACACAACCTGAACTATCATGCTCACAAGCGGCTTGACCCTCTTTCAAAACAACGAGGGACAAATATTTTGGGTGTTTGCATTCCGGTAGGCTTTTGTGGGGAAATGTTATATGGTGGAGCGGTGTGCTGGCCGGTCTGGGAATTGTTTCGCAGTCAGCGGAGTGATATTATCTGGATAGTGGTGGGGGGAGAGACCGGTCAGGTGTGTCAGTGGGAGGAGGTCTCTGTACCGTGCAAAAATGCCTCACTTTGAACCAGAGGAAGAGATGTGGTTATGTCAGAGGCTGCCGACCACAGAGAGAAGGGAAGACAGTGAGTGCGAGAGAGAAGGGGTGGAAGATAGAGAGAAAGAAAGAGATGGAAATAGAGAGAGAGAGAGAAAAAAAAAGGCAAACGATGTGACAGAACAGGCATTTGTAAAAGCCCGAGCCAGCCTGTGTGTGGCGCGGGTCCAGGAGCTATCACTGCGGGTCACAGGCAGTGGGTGGGGGGCCTTCCCACGCACAAGCACAGGCACAGATGTTTTTCAGTCCTCTGATGCAGACACATCACAACACTCACATGGAGGGAGGAAGAGAGAGAGGGAGAGAGAGAGAGAGAGAGAGAGAGAGAGAGAGAGAGAGAGAGAGAGAGAGAGAGGGAGGTAAATGCCAGCCTTTGCTGGAATTCTTTGCCATTCAGGCACTGGGTCATTGTTTGTGTTCCCTGACTTTTGCTTCAGTTTCCGAAAACAAAACAAAAATAACAGCAAGCACTTACATCAACAAGCCATTCTGAGCCAATGACAACATTACTGCACATTTCCATCATATGCAATCATATGGAACTATTCACCAAACTTGAATAATTCACTACTGTGTATCCCTTTTACCATTAATCTGAAGTAAAGGGATAAAAATACATATTAAATATGGAGTACAAATAAAGAGGGGGACTAGAGAAAGAAAGAAAGAAATAAAGAACAAACAAAAGAAAGAAAGAAGGAAATAAAATTTAAAAAAGGAAAGGATGCAATGCAATGCAAGAAAGAAGGCTCAACAGAAAAGAAAGGCTTAGGCAGAAGAAGCTGCTCATTCTCCTATCAGTGGGGGGAAACTAGCGGGGGGTCTTACAGTAATGATGACATTGTTTCTTCCTTAAGTGTGTGGGATATATTCCTCTCCATGGAGCCACTGCATCTCCCAGTGGCAGCGTCTTCTAGGGGATTCATTGGGAGGAGTTTGCAGCTCTCCAAATCTCTGCAGGATAGGGGCAAAATATGTCAAGAGGAGGGGAACTATAAAATGGGGAGATATTAACATGAAGCAGACAACAGCGTGCTATGCATTGGCACATCACATACGTGGTGAAATAAATGTGAGATGCATTTTAAAAATAAAGCAGATATGCTCGATCAAACGTTTGTGTGTGTATATATACGTGTGTATATGTGTGTGTGTGTGTGTGTGTGTGTGTGTGTGAGAGAGAGAGAGACAGACAGACAGAACAAAAGTGCGACCTGAGCAGAAAGGTTGTTCCTCATCCCCTTCTTCTGTCATTTGGAAATAAATCTGATGCCCTCTGGTCTCCAGCTCCGTATGAAGCATGGACATTTTATTATAGGTTATGATGGGCTGACGGAAGACACAGGGATCACGGGGAGAATGCCAAGTGGAACAGACATGATGATGTGGATGTTTAGAAGTGAGACCAAAGAAGACGAGAGATTACTCCAGATGATAGCTATAAGCGTGGGATTGTTTGATGTAATCAGCACTCTTAGTCCGAGGGCGTTCCATCACTACTATCCCGCGCTGCAGATTGGGGGGAGACGCGATGCCAATATCGCATTTAGCAACTCAATTCGAACCCGCTGCCCATCATCCTCCTCTTCATATCGATCAAATTGAGATATCCCGACAGAGTATTTGAAGTCTGGGACCATTCTCACCGTTGCTCAGATATCAGGGCTATTTGTTACCGCAATAAGTCATCGCTCAAATCTGCATTACACTGGCTCATATCTTTGCCAATACGATTACAACGCTAAAATCAATAGGTTATACCAAAGGTCTTTAACCTGAGACTTCTCTGTTGGTTTATTTCGAGTGGGACCAAGAAGCCTAAGAGAGCCAATTAATTTACCATTACCGAGTAGCAATTAGTAGTTTGGTTTTGCCCTTCCAACGCCCTTTGATCCTAGGATGTCATGCCTGCGTGAATTATGCAAGGGTTTCTCGTTTCACTTTTACTGGGTGTATTTAGCTATTTTTCAAGACCGAACAACACAATCTGTGGGCATCTGGTATTTCACATAATGTCCATGACACCGCGCATAAAGACAAAGCATTCAAACACACAGTCTACAAATATTTCTAAAATTATTTATATATTTTTTCCCAGCTGAATATTTCTAAATTCGTCGTCTTCTCATGGATTAGCGCCAACCTAATACTTCCAGTACAGTATAATATTCAGTAGTATTTCGAAGTATTAATTCAGAGTTTTTATGATTGTTATTTTTTCTTCTCAGGTCTAATGCAACAGTCAATTCAATAAAATGTGCATGTCACCCAAGTACTCTGCTGTTATGTTTATTTTAGAATTTATCTTTGTCATTATCATTAAATAAATTAATTTCGGGTGGATGTGGTGTGCAAGTGGATTTGTGTGTGTGTGAACGGAATCTGTTTCAATTTGTTATTTCAAGCCTATAGATAGGCTATGCCATCTAGGAACAACAGCCTACGCCCACACGTCTCCACACATAAACAAGTCTTTCAGGGAATGTTACCAGAAATTAAATCTTTGTCAGCGGATTGCAAAATGTCAGTGTTTGTTTACTTTATAGGTTTTTAGGCCGACAGTCCTTGTTTAAAAGGGATAGCCTAGCCATCAGAATGACTACGTCTCTCTTTACCTTCCTCTCTCATTTCCTCGTGATCCCAAATTTCTCCTTTATTGAACCTTCGTCTTCAGTGCATCTGCTCGCAGTTAATTAAAATCTGAAGGGGTCACTGTTCTGACTTCGGGCTGCTTTCTATCCAGCAGCTATCGCATTAGCGGACTTCACAGGTGTAATGCTGTGGCAAACAGCTGGCCGGGGACCCTTAAACCACCTTAAAGAACAAGAAAGGAGCATGGATGATGCCCCCCCCTTCACTGGCAACATTTCAGCCTCATGGCAACCTCTGTCACCGCATGCCTGACCTGCTGGGCTGCTACCTTCCTCCACACACACACACACGCGCGCACGCGCGCATCGGAACCTTGAGGCACTCACGCGTTTCAGACTACACTAGATGCCTTTTTAAAATGTCGAATAAAAACAACGTTTTGTTTGGGCCAAACGTGTAATTGTTTTTTTTGGGAATATGTCAACATAGGTGATATTGTGTTGTGAACAAAAACATTTATATCATATTTTGACCTAATAGAGTTTTTGTATTTAACATGAATTGTATTGACAGCGAAATTAGTTCCCATTGTTTAATACCACCTATACCTTAAGCAACAAAGGGCACTCTGCTTAGCAAAATAGACTATACCTTCTGTGATAGAAACTTTCGTAAGGTTGGTCAGGGCTACTCTTAGCTATACCTTAACACAGGCTTCAGATACAACAAACGTTTTAGAGATATATGAGATATGTTTGGACATATATACTGACTAATATCAAGATATGTGTTGCATTACATTTTGTTCTTCATTAGATAAAAGGAAAAAAAAACATCGGTATGACTTAATTAGCAATTCATATTTTTTGTATCCCTTCCGAATACAAACTATGATTAACATCTAGACTATAGCGTCCTTATTTGGGAACTTTTAAATATATACAAAATTATATCCTGCGCTCCAATCCGAGTCATGCCCATCATGGCTCACGCATGCTCAAACTTACGTGAATGACAATAATGGGTGCCAGAAACATAGATTCAGCCTGCATTACAGGCCATGCAGGGTTTTTTTTCCCCAGGGGAACTCTTAAGATATGGTTTGAGCAGTTGATATGCTCAACACTCCACACATAAACAGTGCTGCTGCTCTCAGCAATACAGCCTTTTTCTGGTTTAGCATTATATCAGACAAGCACACAATATTTAAATATTGAATTCAAATATTGTTGTTTAGGTGTACATATTAGAACAGAAGTCAAATCAGATGTAGGGCCGGCATATACTTTTACATTTTCTTCTGGTTTTCTGTTGACGGGAAGGCAAGAGGCAGGATCAGGTCTTCACTTATTTCAGTACTGAGACTCCATGCTTCGGGAATATTTGTCTTGACGGTCATGACAAATTAATCAGTGCCTAGCTTTTGATTATATCTCTTCAAGTGTCCAGCGTTTGGTTATTTGATACTGTACAATATTTGGAGAGCAGAACTTAAATAAGAAGCCTAATATAATCGCAAATAACAGTCAGAAATATGCTGTCTGAAACGTAGGGAAAATAAACTTGCTTAGATAATGATGGTAAACAGCGATTGGCAGTCCTTCTGTCCTTTCGATCTATGATTGATATGAACTACCCCACCACCACTACCGTCATCGTCATCGGCATTATCTTCATCCTAGCTGTCCTTGTTGTCATCATTATTGTCACCATTTTCATCATCTCCACCACTGTTAGAATCGGTATAATTAGCATAATTACAATCACCAACCCAAATGGTTTTAATTTGTTGTCAAAGATTACCTCTCCAAACTCATTTCATTTAATTAACTCTTTATTGACCACATTTTAGAATCTCGTCAGTACCAATTCAGCAGCACATGACTGATGCACCATTCTAGATATCAGCGTAGCTTACATTTTATTGGAGGTTTATCATCACCCCAGAAAGCGGCCATGATGAAGGGAAGGGTGATTAAAATGCCATGAACGGTAGCAAAGATGACATTATTGTGTACAGCCGCCATTTCAAAAAAGAGAAGAAGATAATAATTGAATCATCTCTCCAATTCGGCTGGATAGAGCGGTCAGAAATGACTTGGATGGCAGAGAGATCCCTGAAAGCAGCGATGGATACTATTGTCCAAATTTGACCCTCTATTAACATCGCTTTCCAGCATCTGGAGTCTGTCACCCATTCCCACACCGCCAAGGCTGCTGGGGCAACTCATTTTCTGAACACACCAACGTAAATTTTTTTTTAAAAAAAATGTCTTTTCTTTTCTATCTCCCCCTTTTTGAGCACAACCCAGCCACCACTAACTGGATGAAGAAGGCGACTCAGGGCCCACTCTCTTCCTCCATCTCCTGCCACATTAGTAGCTCTCCAGTGGCCCTTTTGTCTTGCAGGTGCCTCCAATTTGCTCTTTATCTCCAGTACTGGAAGAGCCTCAATATTGCCATGTTAATATATCCACCCACCCACCCACCCACCCACACATACACATTCAGACACACGCGCGCACACACACACACACATACACACACACACACACGCGCGCGCACACACACACACACACACACACACACACACACACACACACACACACACACACACACACACACACACACACAGACACAGACACACACACAGACACAAACACACAGAGAGAAGCACAGGATCTGAAAGGAAAATAAAGAAAGAAAGGCAGAAAAGAAAGCAAGAAAGAGACAAAGAAAGAATGAAAAAGAGGAAATATTAATATTCATCACAATTTTAGCTATATTAAAGAGAGAACGACAAGAAGAAGAAAAAAACAGAGATGAGATAAATAATACACTCATCTTTTAATTGGAATTGAAAGCAATGGTAAAGAGAAAAGGAGAAAAAGAGAGGGATGACCTTTTGGGTGACAGACATAGGTTGGAGGGTGGCATTTTATTGTGAGCGCCGCGGTGAAAAGGAAGAAAGGAAAGGACCAGTCAATTTAACGCAAGGACCAAGAGAGCAAGAGTGTTGCTAAGAGACAGAGATGCTGTGCAACTTCCATCAGGAGCTGGGCTCTGACCTTATGCAAATGTGGTTCTCCCAAATCTTTTGTGGGAGGGAAGAAAATTCCGCTCACTGTGTCAGCAATACCTGGCACCAAGCCTTTCTTTTTTCAAATTCAGGCCATTCTCCAGGACCGAGAAAAGAGGAACAGGAATCAAAGGACAAAAAAAAGAAAAAAGATGGACCTTGTAGCAAGGACGCCACGCCACAATGAAATGGTTCTCTGATACGGCATAGGCATTTCAATCTAAGAATGAGGTATCGTTTCAGGACCAACGCATTATACAAATACATGACGGAAAACATGCATTCATTACAACATGCGGAGGAAGGAATTCTTTTTATACCAACAAATGTAGGCACACCAACAGAAATGTCAGCTGCCCATACCGCCACTGAGTGACGTTTTTGATGCTAAAAGCTGCCGCCCCCAAATGACATTCCTAAATTGCATCTCTTCAAAACCTCTAAAAGCTGTATGAAGGCACATTAATGCAACCAAGCAATCAGACATGTGCTCAGCTAAGGGAGGCATGCAATAATTTGTGGCATGTTATTAGATCATATCAGCTCAGTGAAACAGAGTATTCAAAGTATTCATTCACTTAATTACCCTTGTGCAAACTGCAGCACCGCTGCCAATGCCTTGTGCCTCTCATTGAATGCTGAATCCATTATGTGGCATGGCCATAGAGAGTCACCATTAAACAAGTCACTGTAATCAATTCCTAAAGCATGCATGCCATTTCCACTTGTTTTAGCTAAATTAAACCCAACCACACATTGGAAGAGGAAATAGCATGAAATTGGAAATGGGCAGATATTCTATACATTTTATGCACTAACCACTGCTTGTTGTCACACTGCTTTGATGGTACAAAGCATAATTTAAAAAACCAGTAAATAAAATAAGTGAAAAGAAATTACTCCTACAGAGACTGCCATAATGAAAAAAAAAAAATCTGTATTAAAAAAACAATCAGTGATGTAAAAAGGCTCTGATATTACACTCTCAAACACAGAGAGCCCTTAGTGAACACAGGGATATACTTCATACTGGATTGTTCAAAAGTCCTTTAAAAACAATACGGCTGTTCACATGTTAGTCGGAGGGCAATGCAGGGAACAGTTGATATGCTCCACACTCCACACATAAACAGTGCTGCTGCTCTCAGCAATACAGCCAAGGTATTACTGCTTGTGTTTGTGAGTTTTTTTTCTTCACATTCACAAACCCTGCAGATAGGAAATGCACTGAAAGCTCACACATGCTCAGAGAGGGGTTTGGTGTGGATGAGAGAGCAGTGGTGCTCCGCTCAGACAACAACACCGGTTAGCACATGTGTCAGCCACAGGGCCACGAATCGCCTCTGCCATTTCCCCTGCGGTCTCCGCTGCTCTTTACGCCGATCGTCTGCGCCACGCTGGCCTGAGCTCTGTGTCTCTCCGGGTTCACGAGGGTCGCTCATGACAAACGTTCCCCTGACCACGCAAACAAGACGCAGGCCACCTACCTGGCCTGCGCCCCCTGCTCTGCTCTTTTTGAACAAGACCCCAGAGACGACGACGGGCAGGCAGGCAGGCAGGCAGAGAACGGCTGGGCTGAGAGAGTGTGGAAGAAGAGCCACAGAGGAATTCCTTACAAAAAAAAGCATGAAAAAAAGAAAATGAATGAAAATCAGGACAGGGTTAAACTCCCCATCTGCACTTCTCCACAATAGAATTAAGATGAGTTGTTATGGACTGTAAAGACAACAAAGGAGGAAGAGAGAGAGGAAAATGAAGGATGGAAGAGAAAGAGAGAGAAGGGTGGGGAGAGAGAAGGAGATAGAGAGAGAGAGAGGGAGGGGGATAAAATCCACAAACAGAGAGACAAGAGGATAGAGAGCCAGAAAGCAAGGAAGAAACAAAGGAGAAAGAGGGTGGGAGAGACTGAAAGTGAAAAGAGAAGTACAGAGAGAATGCTAATTAATGAGGGCCGGAGGGGCTGCTGAGGTTACAGCCTCTGGAGAAGGCTGTATCGGGTTGGATCAGGTTATCTGGAGTGCTGTCTGATAAAGCCTTTCACACATGCCTCGTTTGATCCCTTTCACTGGCTGAGAGAGTGACTTAATCAATACCACAAGTGGATCAACGCTATGGGGTTACTGTATGGCCAGTTTGACGGTGGCCGGCCAAGAGCACCAAACTGCCTAATTAAGGTTTGTCACTTTGCAGGGTCAACCTGAAAATAGAGCATCCATTTATCAACCTATTTGTGTCAGAGCACCATTTTCATACAGCTGCCATCCACCCTGTGGCTTTTTAACATCTTGTTAGGCACTGCCTAGAACATGGGAGAAAATAAGTGTCCTTAGACTTAGAGGATCTCACTGAATTACATAAGCATGCACATGTTCTGCAGATGATGGGTGGTGAGGAGCAATATACAAAGAAATCATCATTTGGAGATTTATGGCAATTAAAGTGTTGAATTAGGGGTTTCTAACAGTAACAATTCAATGGCATATTGTAACTCTGTAACTTGCATGAAGGCATATAATCAAAGATTATATCAAGGATCGTTTCTTGGAGCAACTTTTTTTTTTTGTTTTTTTTTTTACATTTGTAACAGGTTATTATTTTGACAGCAAGTATGATTATAAGGCACGTGTATGAAAACAAAGCACATGGATTCCAAAAGCGGTAGACAGACTCTTCATTTCACAGTCACACAAATATTCAAGAACAGAAAGTTTGCCTAATCTGACCTTTCGTTGAAGAGGTCAGCTTTGAGAATGCCATGTAATGTGCATGCAGAGAATCATTCACATTATTGTCAGCACAACATGGAATAATCATATAAATGAAATTATTGTTAGGAAATCCTAATTATATCAGGAAATTGTTTCCTTTGTCAGATTTGGGATTACAAGGTCAATGCATATTTTCAGATTTGTATCCATAACAACGTTTCTCGGTAAAGCATATTCATTTTCTACAGCAAATGACTGAAATGAACTCATACTTTCTTGATGTGCCTCAATGATATCCTGACAGTATTGTGGGATATTTATCAAAAGTAGTCACACCATGATTATAAAATGTTGAATTTGAATGAGCCATGAAATTGCAATGATACAATTTGATTGTTTATCATTTCATGATTTCTTGCTATGTTTTGTTGATTTGCTTTCATTGTATTTATAGACACATAAAGGCTAGGCATAACGTATAGCGTGTTTTTCATGGCAACGAAAGCACAAATATGCCTCTGAATGAAGTAAAATATAGTTGCAAATATTACCAAACAAGACATCAATAGTCCCTCCATTTGTCAAGGTTGTATTTTTTTTTTTACCATGAATTGGCTTTTACGTAGAAAGATTTATTTTGTGTACCAATGGTGTCACTGAGCAAATTTACACCACTGAGAACATTGTGTAAGAGTGAGGGAGTAAGACAGAGAGAGAGAGAGAGAGAGAGAGAGAGAGAGAGAGAGAGAGAGAGAGAGAGAGAGAGAGAGAGAGAGAAATAGAGAGAGGAAGATAGAGAAAAAGAGTGAGACAGAGAGAGGGAGCGAGAGGAAATGAAAGAGAGGGGTGGGGGGAGTGTCATGGACTCTATCCACCATAGTCATGTTCAAAGCCACATCTGTCAATAGTGCTCACAGTAGGCAGAGGAGTGTAATAGCACTTTCCTGATTCTACATTGATATTGAATAATCCAGTGTGCCCAGTTTCAGTATCATATTTATTTAACCTGCTGAGGGGGCAGTGCAGGCAGGGGGCAGTCCCCCTGCTGCTAGGATCAGACACATTACACACTGGCCTGTGTATCCCTATTGATTACTCCCACCTCACAACCCACAGACCATAATTTAACTCAGCAGGTTCTACGCTTAATACAGGAATTCAAACATTCCATCTACACTTCAAGGGACCGAAAACAATTGACACCTAAAACACGAGCAGAGCCTCCTTTAATGGAATCTGAAAGGGGTTGGTTCCCCTATTTCTCTCCTCACGCTTTATGGTTTATCCCCATTCTGTCATCGCAGAGGCTTCCGTACATACTGATCTATGAGATGTCTGTGGGAATGGCAAGCAAATGGTTATTGGTCTTCAAATGCCCTTTTTGGGCTATTTTTATGTACTCTTGTGAAATTAAGAGATGTCGGCTAGTCAGCTAGTTAGTGTGTCTCACGAATTATATGATTGTGTCAAAGGGCAGCAAGGGAACTAAACAAACCTTTCTCCAATCTTAGACGAGACAGACGCACAGGCAGATATACAAGATGGCATCAAATTGTTACGGTTGGATTGTGAACACGTCAGCATTACTTGAGATGTTAAAAGTGGTTGTGAGGGAGTAATTCTCCAATCATCTAATACCTGTGGTGATAATTACACCTGCTAAGGTATATCTGCTATATTTGTGCAAACCACCATGAATGAGTTGTCACAGCAAATCATCTGACCATTTCTGATTGATGAAAAATAGAGACTCTATTTCTAACAACTTTGAAAGGCTAAAACCTGATTAGGTTTCATAGTAAGAGGGAGCGCTAACTGTGCTATAAATATCTGTTAAATATAGGTATCTATAGATAAGCTAACTGTTCCATAGAATACCAAAGACTAAGAAAGACTTGGATAAAAGAGTTGCAAACTGTTCCATAGATTACAAAACAGGTATGGAATGTTCTCTCCAGAGCACCAAAGATAAACAACATCAATAAACAACAAACCAACAAACAACTTTCCAGGGGAAAAAACACCAGTGTAATGACAAAAGACTCTTGAATAAAAGTGATGCATATGCCTTTATCAGTGTTTTTTACCTACTTTAAAGATGAAATAAAGCTCGCAGGAATGAAGCAAAACAATGAAACTATAGCAATGACCCCTTCTGCTGCACTTCCAACAACCTTATCATGACCCACAGAGCAACCAGTGTTTACTGTTTAACTAAACCTTCGTTCAGCAAAATGGCCAGCAGATAGAGCACAACCTTATCCTGGTTGCAGAACTCTGCCGCAGTGCACAGTGAGTGAGCCACCGGTTCAGTTTGACTCCCACACCTGTGTCTCGATAGTTCGTTGATCATTCACAGAGTCCATATAAAAAAAACAGGAGAGAGAACTAAATCAGGCTCGTTGGGCCAGGTTGCCGCATATCAATGTTCTTGAGAGTCGGCCCTGGTCATATTTGCCTCTGGCAGTGGATTATTTGCTCTCGTCTATCAGCAGCGAGGGTAATGTGTTGGCAGGAGGGAAAGGGCTTCGGTCTCAAAACACGGACCAAGGGCACAGTGGATAACCTCTGGCACCAGACAGTCACAACATCCAAGGAGAGGGAAAGCCTTGGCAAGTCAACCTGCTCGAAAAAGGTGTAAATATTTGCGAGGTTAACAGCGCCATTCCACAGAACTCGACGTGTGCTCTACCGGGCTGGTGAAGAAAATGGAGACACACACAAGGTCTCAGTTCAGATGACTCCTAAGGGCATGGGGAGAATATCCATGGTGCATTCTAGAACCCTGTGTTTACATAGCTAAAAAAGACCATGAGCACACAAGGAGAAGGATCTAAAGAAGTTATTTTTTAAGGGTGTCTCCAGCAACAGAGTTGGCATTAGAGCCTTTGCTCGGAAGACACAGACACCCCAGCTTTAGCTAGGAATCCCATCGCTCTCAGGATCATGGCTGGTGATGTCTGCGAGAGGAAGCCTTGATTAATCCTCTTTTTTTAATTAGCTGAGGGAAAGATCACACAAAAGGTTGCCGAGTGTTTCAGAGAGAGGCCCCTGTGTGTGGTGCCCACAAAATTCAGGCAACGATCAAACTTGCATGTTTGAAATGGAATGATTTTGAAGTCAGGCAAGCCCTGCTCCATTTTTTTAGGTCTCTCTCTCTTTTTTGAAAGCTAAAATGAGCATTGGTGGGGATTAATATGCATTAATTAAATTGACTGTGTTTCCTTTAATGAGGAGAAAAGGATTTGATGTTAATGCTGGTGATCTCATGGAGGCTTCAATCCACTTAATTAACTGTGTTTTCTCAACAAACTAAAATAATCAATGAGAAAGATATTTCATTACTACTAGCTATTAGTAAAGGCCCAAAAGCCAGAAGTAATTAAAATAATATGCTTTTTTTTTTTAAAGAAAGAGCAGTCCAGTAATTGAGGAGAAATAAGTGTTGGAGTCTCTTCATCCTACCAAGTCTCCCTGCCTTGTGGAAACATAGGCTACTCACCATCATCTATGTATGGAATTTGTCATTGACCTTTTGTACTTGGTGAGAAAATAGCTTCCTGATCACAAGGAGGCCAATTACTCGAAACAGAAAATTAACCTTTGACTCCTCATTTTGAGCTGTGAGGAGAAAAAAGTTTCTCCCCATATTCAATTTTTTGTTGGGTGCTCTCTCCAGTTTAAAAAAAATGGTAATATATATATATACACACACACACACACACACACACATACTGAAGAAGTACAATGACAATGGGTGATTGAACATCTTGTAACAAAATGCAATCAGGACTAATTGTGAGTGAAAGGGACTCCAGGGGAGAATGTTGTATTTATCTAATGAGTAGTCTCCTGAAAAGGCAAGAAAAAAAATCACTTTCTGTCAATAGGCCGGTAACTCATCAAACAGTTTTGGACCGAAACTGACCTTTATGCCATATTTGGTCACCTCGCTGTTTTCAAATTAGTCGAGGTACAGCATAGACCTTATGTAACCTATTCCAAAATGTCAGAGGAATCAATGGATCTAATGTGTTAACGTCCTCTCTTTCCCAAAACACCCTTCACCAAAGAGTGCAGTACAGGATACACGATCCGAGCACTGAACACAGTGAGTATTTGACTGACCTGGAGAATTTAGGTGTGAATGAACTAAAATGTTACACCATATGAACTACACATATCCCACAGTACAAGATACAACAAAGTCAAGGGAGCTATCCAGATGCCTTTGGGTTTTCAGATTACACCAAGGATATCAAACTGTGTCATATCAGCTGGCTGTTGGCAAGATATTACAGTTATCCTTACTTTGTTAATTGCTGTGAGCTGAAGGTTTACAATGGGCAGCCTTCGTAAATTAAGAGCAGAATTTCCAAACTTAGTGGAAAAACTTCTATTTGTTACTCATTCATCAATGGAGAATAGCTAGCCCACACTTATATCAGTGACATATAATTAAATTGTAGATTTGGATGTCATACTTCCAAATAATATTAGAAACATTCATGATCATATGAACAATTATTATTTGATACATCTAATTTAATGGTGACATCGGAGTGGAGGTATTCCAGAACTTTATAAACAGAAAGCTTTTTGTTCACTTCTAAAGAGCAGTTGACAGTTTTATATAAGTAAAATATGATCTTCACTGTGCTTATAGGTAGTGTCGCACTGATAATGTATAATAGACTATATTTACCTTTAATCTGACTTTCATAAAGTTTATGAATATGAATATACAGAGATTAAGTTGAAGAGTAAATACAGGATAAATAAGAATACACGTATGTACAGTATGTGCAGTATGTACAGTATGTACATAATTCATTCACACATTTGGCAAAATCGTTATCATTATCGTTTCATCAAGTGATCACCATTGCATCTCCTCAGCAGGTCAGTAGCTTGGACTAAAGTCCCTTGCATCCTATGTGAACTTTTCCAGATTTGTATCCAATGTGAACTGTTTTTTTCTTCTTCCAGATTTGCATCCTATGTGAACTGGATTATTTTCCAGATTTGCATCCTATGTGAACTGGATTCTTTTCCAGATGTTTTCCTTTTCAGTTTCCCAGATATTTGCTGACTCTCAAATGGATGTGAACCCTGACCTGTTGCATATCCATACGTATATGCCTTCGGCTTGTTGTTGTCCTTCAAATAACGCACAGCTAGTAAATAGTCTCAGTCTCGCACTGGATTTAATCTTCAGTTCATTATAATATTCGTGTCTCAGCAAAGGATGTCATGACATTTGCAACATCATTGGTAGCTACTATAACAATTAGCAGAACATGGCAATAGGTGATGTTCATGAAAGATTCCTGGTTGTTGCTGCCGCTTGCCAATTCAACGCATTTCTCACGTGCCACAGCCTCTCATTTAAGCAAACTTGAGACGCATGGAATGGCTCCATTGTCCAGTAAAACAAATAATCTCAGTCAGACTATCCAATGCCACCCAACATCTTTCCATCCTGTTTCAAATACAACAAAGGAGCCTGGGACTTCAATGTCCAGCAGGATTTCTGGAGGCATTCTGCATAGCTGGACACTGGGTCACTCAGATATTCTTAAAACAGATGTGACTATCACTCAACACACGATTCGCTCTTTGAGAGACGGGGGGCGCATTATGACTCATAAGTTATGGCCCTTCAGGACATTCTGACATTTTTATGTGCAATTATGTTCTTGTAAAACAGGCGAAATTCTTGTGTTTTTTATTTTATTGTAAAGAGAGATTCGTCGTTCAGAAACACCATGTGATGCCTTAAAATGTCCCAGACAAGCAGCTGACTAGAATGCATCTGGGCCAGCGCCGGTCATCTATCTGGGCCTCATCCGTCTTCGAGTCATCTGCTAAATGGAGTTTCCAACCCAGCCTAATATAACTTCATCTCTGTGTTAGTTTCCCCCGCAGTCATATCCTGAGAAGACTAGATGTCCTTAGGTCATGTTGACTAATTTAACATCCACGTTGATGTTTTTCATAGCTGGGTCATTTGGAAGTTATTATGGATCACAGTTCACGTTCTCCCCTTCGCTGATCTGCTTTGACAGATGTGAAGGCTTATTGCACATCTGAGTGCTTGCACTAACACACAGTCACCGTTCCACTTGTTCAAAGTGGTCCGAGGTCGATTGCAAACAAACTTCGCTTTGATTTCCCCGTCAAAGTCAACTAGAATGAAAGCAACCGGTGCTAATTGCAAGGAGAAAAACCGATGCTGATGAGCATGGAGGCATATTAGTTGTTGCTAATTCTCTTCACCCTTCTAATTTCACTCATTAACAAGCCAAGGCAATGGATTCAAAGGCTGGGAAGATATACCGCTGAACGAAACATAGCTTTAGAGGCAAACATTAGTTCAGTACATCAGAGCACAAATGGTTGTCGCAAAAAGAATGTTCATGGCTTGGCCGGCTTTTGCCTATGTACAGCATCTGCTAACATAAAACACTTTACATGTGCCGCATACAGCTAAATTAAGATATTGCAAATTATTCACAACAGATGACTATTTTCACAGATATACTTTGTATTTTTCTGTCATCTTTATTGTATTTGAAAAGCGACAAAAGATATTGATCAATGAATGGCATTGATAAAAAAAAGTATTCTTTTATTGTCAAAATAATTAAACAATTCCACAAGGACACTTGCATTTGTTCACAAACCATTCACCCTAAAGTCAGTGAAATGTGTGCTTTAATTTGTGGCTCCTTTGCTTTGTCTTACGTCTCACTTTGAGTCATATTTAAGCATGTTCTTCAGGCCTACTGCCTTGCTGCAGGATGAGAAATGGTGCACCTGTGTGGCATAGCAAAAAAAAAAAAAAAAAAAGACGCCAGATGGAAGCCGACTCTGTAGCGCATCTGGCCCTCATCTGAGCCGGCTCCGTGCCAGACCCGTCCGGCTCTCTGGGTGGCTGACAAAAGGAGGGTCGGGGAGTAGACTCCACGGAATCCATCCGTCTCCATCGGAGCCACGCAGCTGACACCTTACAAAGAGGTACAATTAATAAGGACATTATCCCCCCCACATAGACAACAATAGAGTCGCAACGCAGGGCCTGAGCCCCTGGAGGCCTAAACAGGAGATAGGAGGACAGGGGCCCTTCTGAACAGGCCTCATTAAGGTCCGGTTCCTAAAGAAAATGAAACGCTACACCACAATAGAGTCGGCCTCGGTTGCAATCATCAGCGTCTCCACCATTTGGGACTGGGTCATTTGCAGGGATCAATCTCAACAGTTGGCAGGAGACTGTTGGTGGGAAGTTTATTTCTTTGTTTTCTGTTAAAAATGTAAGCTTTTTTAAAGCGAGTGTATGCTGTTGTTGTGTTTTTATTCATCATGTTTTGAATAAAAAAGATTTTTAATTACTCTAACAATATTTCAAGATAAGAATTAACAATCTGTCTCTACCATTTTGTGTGTCACATCCAAAATTATCACCAGCTCAAGCGAATCACCTTGTCCTTGTGACTTCCACAAGTAGGCAATTGTCTGCAAACCCTGTCTTTAAAAGCAAGGGAAAGAGAGGGAAAACTGAGAGAATATCAGGGCTGGGTTGATGACAGGGCGGCCATGAAAGTGGTCCATTTGTGAAGGTTGAGAGCGGCTCGGTGGGTCAAAGGGGAGAAGGAAGGTGCTCCACAGCGCTGACATTTCCAGCGATTGGGAAGCTGTTGCTGGTTACTGGACTGGAGACAAATGCTGGACCCCAGGGGTCAGAAGTCATGCCTAAATTACACAGAGGGAGAAGGTCACTCAGCTGGAAAAGAAAAACACAGAGACGAAACAAGAAGGCTGGGGAGCTGGACGGTGATGGGGAGGGAGCTCATGAGACTTCCCGCTGCCATGTGGAAACATCCTACACTCACACACACACACACATCTACAGACAGACACACACACATCTACAGACAGACACACACACACACACACACACACACACACACACACACACACACACACACACACCTATACACACACATTTACATTTACACATCTATCACCTTAAAAAAATCAATGCTGCTTCTTCTATAATGTACCAGTAGTGTTCATGAGTCATAATATTATTAAATAGACAACTCTCTGTCACGAGACACAAGACAGTCAAGACATAAACCAGCTTTGGTCCAATCCACTGACTTTGATTGAATTCCACCAATGCCCACATGACTGTGAGTAAATCATGCCATGTAACATGGCCAGTCACGCTGACCACAACAAGGGGAGTAGAGTTCAGACTGGGGAAGTCTATTTCAGACAAGAGAGAGACCTAATCCTTCACATCTCTCATCCTCTTATTTATGAAGTCAAGAGTTCCTCCCTGTTATCAGTTTTATTTTCCTGTTTGTTACATAGCAAGAGGACGAGCCGGGTTATGGATTAACAGTGCGATCAATAGGAAGATAGGAGTTTGGCTCTCTAAGCTGGGGAAAATGAACTGGAAATGCAGTCAAACCCTTATCGATCCAGAGCCGGTTCCTCCTCGAGCTGCGTTGGGTGGATAACCTTCCAAGGCAACGTTTCGTTTCTAGTTTTAAATATAGACCTCAACATTTGCATTTTCTATTCAAATTGCCTGTTTTTTTCTGTTCTTCCTGATGTAACACTGTTGAGTTTTAGATGTTATAAACCTATTCAAAATGTGCCAGATGCACACATATAATAGGTATATTTTCAATTGAAAAGAGAAATGAAAGTTAACACAAGGGGCGGAATATGATCTAAAGCAATTTCCATCTTTTTGTGTTTTTTTCGCATCTCTATTTTGGGGATAGCAGGAAGCTTTTAACATTCCACTATTCTATTGGATGCTTCCGCAAATTGGTTTAAAAAGTAAAAGAAAAAAATACTAAAAGCCATCTGCCACCAACATAATTTATGGAAGGCCGTGAGTTATCAGCTTATTAGTGAATGGAGGTGGCATGTTTGGTGAATAGAGCTGTCACTCATCAGTTGAAGGATAGTATTGCATGTTTTTGAACAAGCTGTCAGCATGACATCTCTGTTAACTTTTGGGTGGAGCCAGTGTTGACCGGCTAATACCAGCAACTGGGGGGGAAAAACCTGCTCAATGAAAGATGAAAGCTGTTGAGAATGCTTACCATGCTGAACCCGAATTCAAATCAATTTATTATGGAAAATTCTTTTCCCACAAGTGAAAATGCTAGGTAACACAAATGTGCTAGTTTTCAAGCCTGGTTTGCACATTTTTGAGATCTTGGATATACGTAGATATGGAATACTTGTATTGTTATACTTCAGCATAAACTCTCTCATTTATGGCAACATTCTATATAGCTTTACATTGATTCTTGGACGTGAATGTGCCTCAAATGGTCGACATATCAAACAAAGGAGTATGCATTAAGACTTTAACAATTAACTCTAAATTATTGTATCATTCTCTAATGTATCTTAAACCAAGCTTCAGTCACCAATCACAGTATATGTTCAACAAAATAAAGGCAAAAGCATCAACGTATGCATTATAAGATATTTACGCTTTTAAAAGGGTGCGTTATCTGGTTAATAGACACATTTGTCTTCTGAGAGTGGTTAGACCCACTGAAGGGTCCCCAATCAAATGAGCTCATGCAACAGAAAGGTGAATGTGTGTTCCAATGCAAGACTTAAATGGACTATCTTGTCTTGGACTCTCTGGTTAAAAATAACACACACAGGTGTTGGTATATCACATTTTCCAGACTATGATTACTAAAAGACCTTTTGGTGATGCAGAAACCAAATAACCTTAGATGACCCAAAGCAAGAGAGATAGCTTACAACACATTTTATATGAAAATGGGCTCAACTAAGGGGATACACTCGGGTACATTTGGAGTGAGAGTAATATTTAAGTAATTCAATGTCACCAGTTATCTTTAACAGATGATGAAATTAAATCTGGATATTTTGATTGGATCTCCCAGCAGGACATAATACACATATGGAACACATGTGGTAAAATCAAGCCTTTGATTAAACGGTCAACCTGTTGAAATAAGACAATGATCTGTAATTAGTTCAGTATTCGGTTTAAAAACAGAAGTTAGGTCTAATTTTTACCTCTTTACCTCATTCCTGCACCAAATGATGATGATTTTCCCCATTAAATACCACAAATTACAGCCTTGAGCAAAGGGGCCAGAAAGGTGTCTCCCATTCATTTCATGTTTAATTTACTGTATTGTATTCCCAAGATTCGCCACACATGTCTGTCAGATCTCTCCTTATTATTTGGGAAGAACAGTGATTAACAGCAATCTACAGTGTAATTATATGTAACAAAGAAAAAAATAGTCAGATGGGTTTAGAAGAACAAAACAAGAGTTGAAAAGGGAAGAATGGTCCCAAAAAAGTAGACTTTATTGACTTTGGGTTTGGCTTTGACAAGACTTCATTTGCAGGTATTCTTACAGGTGCAAAGAAATTAAACTGCTATAAAACGAAGAAAAAAAAGTTGTCTTCAAAGGATGGGTGATAATACCATGTGAACGCAAAAGAGTTTGTGTACGTTTGAGAGATATAGAGAGCTATTTAAGCACTATAGCAAACTAAATAGCTAAATGTCAACGATCTGTTGATTTCACATACTTTAATTTTGAATTATACGTATGAAGGAGACAAATTCCGAAACTGAAAAAATCCCAGTGATACCACTTCTAACAGCTTGTCCTGTTGGTCGCATCAGTCATGTCAGTGTGTGTTCGACCCGGGCAGACATGCCAGTTTAATAGTTGTATAGCTCACCACTGAGGGCTTCATGGAATTACAGCTGCAGGTACTAAAGAGATCGCCTCACTTTCTCTTATCAGCAGCATGCTGTTTAAAATGGAAGGGTTTTCATGGTGGATAGGTCAATATCCTGAGGGCCGAGAAAGGAGAGAGGGCGATTGATCTCCCCCTATCTGTTTCTGAGCCTTTGCCACAGGTCACATGATACATGCCATGGGTTCTCCTCCTCACTGGGTTCAAAAGACTGTCCTGCCTTCTACAAAGATCCGCATGGCTTTGTCCCCCCCTTTCCAAATCAAGTTTGCTTCACTACCTTGACAAAGAAAGGGGTTTTGTGCCATAAGTAACTGATTAGATGGGCTGCTTCATGTTGCTTTTTTCTTGTGTGCGACAGAGACACATATTGTCTGTAAACCCTGTCGATCAGAGGGAAAAAGGGGAAGCAACTGCTGTGAGAGGGCTTTATCAGAACGGAAACAAATCAGGTTAATTGGTGATCAACAAAGAGTCCCAGCCTCTAATGAGACCCTGTTGCCCACGGCTAGGCCTAGTCCAGGATAAGTGACTTTCTCATGCCTTCCCTGGCTCCTTTCATCATGTTTGCTTTTCCACTGACAGGATTCTCATTATTGTTTCTAATTGCTTCTCTGCCAAATGGCTTAAATGAAACATAGGTGTCTGTAATTAATAGCATTTACATACATTAGCATAACTAACAAGTCTTATTAGAAACTAGTGGCTTTTGTTTTCACAAAACTCTTGAGCTATCTTGTTTTTTTTTTTTTAAAGCTCAAAGTATAGGCAACAATATAAGACATGGCAGAACTTCACTTGATATCCTTCATATTTTCCCATAATCAAATTTTACCATATGTAATTAAATAAACAACACCTTCTACTGATTAAGGTCAACCTGCGGAAATATGCCGGTTGCATTACTTCATGATTAGTATATTTGCCAACTCTTTTCAATTAGTCAGTTCAGAGGAACACTTTATGATACTGAGGATGCTGTTTTCATCTGAGAGTGGAGACATGATCAAAAGACTTGAGCGGCGGTATGCTTGTCGTGTAAGATGAGGGTCATAGCAATATGCTTTATCTCGTGGTCGTATGCAAGTTCACTCCTAAATGCGGCTGCCATTTTGGCGCTTTGATGGTTGGTCAGCATGGAGATAACATCAGCGAACTCACTGCTATTACAATCAATAGCGGTGCAACAGTAAATAAAAGAGAGGAGGCAATTGAAAGTAGTCTCTTTGAAAAAGACCCCTCACCCACATAATGATGCAGGGCCAACAGGTTTGTCACCAGTGCATTGCCACTCATGCCTGAAATGGGAAATTACCCTCCTGGAGAACATCTACAAAAGCTCCAACATCTCTTAAGTCAAATAGGACTGACGCCAGGTCCTGTAATGGCCTCTGTGTGGTCATATTGTGACACATGATTAGTCCTGTCTTTCAAGGCACTGGAATGAAATGGCCAGCTGACGCAAATCATTTCAGATGGAAATGAGGAACAGAAAGATATTTAACATCAGAAGCATACTGATTCTTCAACAGAGATATTCTCAATCGGCTGTATTTATTCTTTGGCCAAGGCACCAAAGACCATCAAGCAACTAAAGTTGTTATTGTCTTTTTATAAAATATGTCCAGTGGAGGTTTATGGCAGGCTGTGATATTTTTTAAGTGCTTGCATAACTGTGTAATAAGCCAATGAAATGAGTATTTGCAGTGAATTATGCAGTCTACAGGGAACAGGAAGTAACAGGAACTCCATAATAATATTGTTTTGGTATGAGACTAAACATGCGTGTTCTTTACAGCTTCCAAGGACTCAAAATGAAACACAGAGTCAATGGTCAAATCATTAGTTTCCTGACGGTACCGGGTGTCGCAGGTGCTATTGCGCTGCTTGGCTCAGTCATCACTGTTCAGAGCTACATTTGCAGTTCTTATATTGTAAAATAATACTTTAAAAGAAATTGTTCGCATCAAAATATATAAAAATATATGGTCACTGCTTTTTTCATTTGTTTTCAAGTGTCACAGTGATGTTCTTTAATGAACACCTCTCTCAACATACACTTGGATCAATAGTTAATTACTTTGGGATTTTCGGTAATAATGAGGGATTGACTGAAATGACAGCCTCATCAGTGAAAGGATTTCTGTTTACTTACTTAAATGAGACAGTATACACAAGCAACAGAATGGGGCGGAGAAGGGGGTATTCTCTCTATGGCTTTGAGACACGCCATTGCAATCTGCAGTTCAGGGACAGCTTATCATTACCAGAGAGTGCGGGTAATAGACTGACATGGATGCTATGGTGAGCAATTGGTTTTCCGGCATCAATCAGCTGGGCAAAGAGACAGAGCTAAATGATGAGGGGGAAGTGAATGAGATGTTTTTTTCAAACACCATCAGTGTAAGTGACAGGATTAGAACACAGTAATATCAGCCTGTGGGTGCCTGAAGCTATCAGAGTGATGGGCCATCATTGTGTGTGGTGGAGTAACTCTTTAGCAGGGCGCTCTCTGACAGCATAACATTCATGTCAGCCTTTTGCATACATTTTTGCTGTGTGGGAGTGTGTGTGTTAGTGTGTGTGTGTGTGAGGAGGCGGGGTGACAGTTGAGGTCTCAATCATTCAACTATTGATCGTTTTCAATAATCGGTAAGCCATATGTTGAGATTACAAAAGACACAAAAGAAAGACAATAAATATCACAAAAGAAAAGAGAATATCACACACTAGGCTGGATGACATATCAGATACAATTAATAGTGCCATTTCAAATTAATCACAAGGAATTCACTTCATAAGCAATTAATGATGTTTTTGGCAATGGGCATTTTGGCCATAATAAACAATTACCATTTCACATATCCCCAAAAATATTTTCCCACGAATTTTGGTGCCAGCACAATTATGTTCGAGTCAGACAAACGCTGGCTCTTTGTGTCAGAAGATCTCAGATCCCGCCTGTCAGCGAGCGGCCCGGTTAAAGAAGGCCAGGGGAAAGGCTTTGGCTGCCCAATAGGAAAGGTCAAGGAGAGAGCAGGCAGTGCCACACCCCAGCGCCATCACGTCTCTGTGACAGCACCACCCCGGGGTTGAAGTTCAGCCAGGCCTTTCATGAACACTGTGCTTAACGTCACAACACAAGATTAAAGAAGGGGTGTCGCATCTTGGCAGGCCCAGATGAAAATATCAACCCAGCTAAGCCCCTCTCTCTCGGCAAGACCAGGGGGACAGGTAGCTAATATTAGAGAGGAGAAGGCCTAGTTAGCAGGGGACTGCCTGCTGCTTTCCAAGTGCTCCGTGCCGGTCAAAAGGCCAGCCTGGCTTTGGAGCTGCTTTATTGGTAAAATATATTACAGTAGAGGCCTGTAGAACTGCCTTATTAACCGGCAAGGGGGGGGGGGGGGGGGGCATGAAAGAGATGGCCTTCTGACTCGCCTCCCTGCCGCTGAACACATCTCCATATTACTGAATAAATTATCACAAGCCATGGGTTTTTATCACCAAATAATATCAGAGATTTAATATAATGGATTTACCTAAACAAATATCACCCTGGCACAGATACTTAAGAAATAGCGATTTGAGGGGAAAGATGAGCTAGAGAAACAGACAACATCACAGGAGAAAATAACTGACAAGAGAAGCTGTGGATGTAGTACAATATGTGAAGTGGACATGCAACTTTTTTAATGACTGCATAAAAAATGAAGGAACCTCGAAAAAAAGTATCAGATGATTTATTATTTCAATGAGATGCCCAAGAGAAGCAAAGAAACCCATCAACCAACCATATTCTGACACTACAAAACCCTTTAAAAAAAAAAAAACATTCCCATCAGGACAACTCCTGTCAGCTGATGCCAGCCTCTTGCCTCCACGACTCTTGTTTTTTCGATTACCATCTCAGTCCTTAGAGCCGCAATTGCTTTTTAATGCCGAACAGATGCCGTCTGGATATCCCTGACTGTCTATTTTAACAGGCTTCATGCCCGGAGCTGATGGAGAAACCAGAGTATCGCTTGCAGGAGGGTAGCTAAAGCTCATTAATAGCCCAGCAGATCAAACCGCAAATGAAAGCCAGGGTCCAGGTTAATGCACACAAACTTGGGCACACATATCTATCGATGGAGAAATGGCTAACACACACTACTTCTCGAGAAGACAGAGTGTGGAGAAGCACTTGCAAGGCTTAAGAGTCTTTGGGGAATTTTTCTTCTGCTTTTTATCTATCAGAGTTTCTTGCTAATGTGATACTTTATCTAAAGTCTTTCCTGTGAATTCAAGACTTAAACAGTGATCCGCTTTTCGCCTGCCTTCTACAATGGGATGCAAAGTCTTCTGCTCTCAAAATCTGAAGGTGAAAATGTTCCCGCTACAGAAGAAGACTTACTTTTCTAATGCTGCCAGATGTTTCAGCAACACTGTGAACTTTAAAAAATAAAAAAAAGCCAAACAATGAAAACAATGGCAATCAAAGACCCACTTCAGTATACATCTGTAAATGTTCTGGCTCATAGCTGGTTTCATATTAGCATTTGTAGTTTGCTTTTCATCAAACTGTGTTGTTGCCCTGCCTTGATAAAAACAACCTTTAGGTATTCTCCAATGAAATAATGGAATTGTTATTCCTATCTGTGGATCCTAACTCCCACATAAGGGCCACATAGCCTCTGGTGCAAAAAGACTGGATAACAAATGCCTTTGCACTCCCTAATCAGGTTCAGACCTGAGATAAATCATTGTCTGTGGCAGATGTTGCTGCTATCTGGTGTGACATATGCACCAGTCACGTTAGCCATCCCCTCCGGTGGCAACAAAAGAAGGCAGAGCATGCAAGAGACCAGGCTGCCCTTCCGTACCACAATCCATCCACACCCGCTCCCCAGCAGACACAGGACTTTAATAGAGAGAGAGAGAGAGAGAGAGAGAGACAAAAAAACAACCACAACACGGTTTCCGCTGCCAAATAAACATAAAAACTAAATCTCCCTAGCCCAGTGTGTCTTGCAAGGACTTTAGTGTAATGTTCCTCAATCATCCGTTAGAAATGGATCACCATGGGTGCCTCGTAAAAGCTTATCAGGCTCTCCTCCAACCATAGCCCAGGGCATCTCACTTACCGAACCACTGCCTCTCTCTCTCTCTCTTTCCTTCTCTCTTTCTATCTCTCTCTCTCCCTTTCCCCCGGCCCCTGTTCTGCTACACTGAAATAGTGTGACTTTCAAGAAGCTAAGCTGGGATGAAGTGATTTACCCAGGCAACTAATGTGCCAGAAACCCTCAGCAATGTGCAGCACTGGAGAAAAGATGCAATGTTCCCTCTGGTTGTTTTGAACCTTTCAGCTTCAGTAGCTGGACACCTGATGAGGAAAGTCAGAGTTGTTTTTCTTTAAGGACATCAAAGGACAAGTATACTGTATGTGGACAGGCTCTGCTTCAGGAAAGATTTACAATTCCCCATCTTTAAGACAGCATAGTTAAGTTGAGTGTTTTTGTGTGGGAATAAAATGTTGATTTTGTCTCCTGTGTCAAGCTATGATGTTCCAGAGATTTTACGTGGTATTATGTTAGAAAGTCTAGAGCAAGAAGAGTATTTAGATCTTGTAAGATGTGAAATTGTGAGATGCTGTCTCCCTCCCCCACAGAGTATGTGACAGACTGCTTGAAGTTCCAGGAAGGGGGTTTGCAGTAGAGCATCAAAACCGTATTGTTCATAAAGAATAATACGTTGCTTTAGGGTATGGAACACAAAGTGCTGACTGTCATTAAGACAAATCACCTGTACTCCATGTTATATATATTCAAATCTGAGCTCAGACCAAACTGAATCAGGCTCTCCTTTGTGTATGACCCCCCAACCCCTCCTCAAAACACACACACACACACACACACACACACACACACATACACACACACACACACACACACACACACACACACACACACACACACACACACACACACACACACACACACACACACACACACACACACACACACACACACACACACACACACACACATACACACACACCCACACACATAAAGAGAGAGAGAGAGAGAGAGAGAGAGAGAGAGAGAGAGAGAGAGAGAGAGAGAGAGAAAGACACACACAGAGACACACTCACAGACTCACAGAGACACACACAATATAGTTTGAGGGGCAGTTTGGTAGCACAGTAGCTGCGGCTGCACATTCGTAGAGAATGTCAGACGCAGAGAAGCCATTTTGTAGCACTCATTTCTACGCATCCTGTGCAGCAACAGAAGCTGGTGCTCCAGACCTTAAGAGGCTTGGGAAGCTTAAAAGAGGCTTAGCTCTGCCCTCCTCATCCTCCATGCACCAACCATCAGCTGGAGACTCTAAAGCAGGAGCTAAAAGGACAGACACAAACGAAACTCCAAGACCACTCTTGTCCTTTGTGCGAGTCACACTGTCCGCTCAACATAATTTTGTTTAAAACCACTTCACTGCCATTGCAATCCATCATCCAAGTTTTAATAAGGTTTCGTTTTTGAAGGAAGCTGAGAAGGAAGGAACATGGTTTTTCCTCATATGACGCAGCCTCCACTGAAGCAAACTTTTAACTTTAGTGCGATATAATAGTAATCATATTTATTTGCTGGATATAGGAGGGGCAGGAATTGCCATTTTACTTGAGGAATTATGAGAGCCAAAGTTCATACACAGTGTGTGACCTCATTTCATCCTGCTTGCCATGGATTGAAAGGTTCATACAGTATAATCTGACCACGTGCAGATAAAGGCTATGGATTTCCCCCCCCTAAACAAAATTGCCTCCTGTATCTGAAATGAAAGCAATCTTAAAGATTTTCTTTTAAATTGGCCTTCAATTTACATTCATTGTATGGAAGCAAATAGGCATACAAACACACCTTCAAGTCTCTTTAAAGTGACCAACATAGTAGGCATTAGCGTCTACAACATACTCTTATTCAGTTTATATGGCATGGCAATTTGCAAAGTTTTAATTCAATTTTCCATTCATTCAATGTGTTTATTAATTGACTTGTTTACGTCTTCATATTTTTAGCATCATATTTGGGGGTATAAAACTACTTATGATTTATGAAAAAAAGTAGGGAAACACTAGCTGATCTTTAAGGCTTTACTATAATCCCTCCCCAGGATGCAGGCTTAACCAAACAGCAAGTTTGTGACGGGCTCAAACAGCAACTCAGTGTTGCATGAGATACTTCGTTCAGCTTAAGCCAACTTATCAACCGCATTCAAAGCACAACCATTGAGCCATGTGGACGGACATTCTGCAGATCTATTAAAAAACACTCTTATCTGTATTTAGCATACGCTGTGTATGTCTGCATTGGCAGCTTTAGGCGGATTCACACTCAAAACACCTCAAGCCATTCTTGAGCTGAAACTACAGATAACATTCTAAAACTTCTCCCGGACAAACAGGTTTAACATCTCAATAACTTCATTCCCTGTCCTTTAGTACCAGTTTATTTATTTATTATCGGTTTTCCAGGCCTGCAGTGTTGTGTGGTGAATGCTATATAATTTGCTTTGTTGTGTTTGCGAATAGGATGTATTTAGTGTGGAGAAACTGCTTTAGTGTTACATTTGGTGCATTCTGAGATGTGAACACAATGGTGTATGGCAGGTGGCTTACTAGAATAGGAAATTGCATGCAGGGGTTGCAATGTAATGAGGTTTGGTCTAATAGAGGTCCTACATGGAGAGTATTGTGCAAAGTAGATATATGCCATCATTTCAGTGAAGTATCTTGTCTCCTTCACAAAGCTGGTTCTTCAAATGATGTTGAGGTTTCACCTTTTCACATATTTTTACACATAGGAAATCCATATGACCATGAACTAAACTGAGTCAGATATCCAGCATCAACTGAAGTTTTGTGTCTATTATTAAAGTTAATATCTATGTTCCCCTCACTAATTGTGAGTTTACATTGTTATTTTTAGGGTGTTCGAGGAAGACTGTCCTCTCTCTAAATCTCAAATTACAAATTAGGAAAATATATCCCCCTCAAGAATAAATATTAAATTCCATTTCCTTAGGATTATGGTAACCCATTACAACTACAGACCTGGAAAGAGTCCAAGAGAATTTTGTGGTGTACCTTAGTGGAAAATCATCCAGGGAGAACATGTTCAAGTTGAAGTGTTGGGGTTGGAAGTCTGACACGCACATTGCCCTTGTCATTATCAGTTTGTGATTCCCTCTCCCTCCATTCACCTCACTTCAATAACAATAATTCAAATCAGGAATGGTTAAATAAATGATATCAAGCCTAAACTGCGTAATGTAGTTGACGTAGGCTTTACTGAAATACAGCACTTAAAGTGATTCCATATATTTTAATATATTAATCAAGTCCACAAGACAGTCACTTCACGGCTTGTCCGCATATCCTATAGCACGAATCTGTCGTGAACTTAAGTTTTTTTTCTTCTTTTGACCGATTGGTGTAACCTTCTGCTAACCTTTATGCTTCTAACATAAGCTAATTCATGCAATGTAGGCTATTTTACTTCTGTTGCGCAATGATGCAGCCTATTCACAACAAATACTTCTGAATAGGCTAGTTAAAATCATGAGGGAAAAAAAATCTTAACATCATTCAGCTGAATGACCCGGAAGCGCGACAAACAAGAGTTGTCCACAGACGGGTAAGAATCAAAATAGTTCACAATGCTTTTCTGTAAACGTCGTTTGTTGTAACATTAATGTACTAGAACGTATGGTTACAACCTTCTTCATTGTCCTTTTACGTTGGGATTCATATGAGGTGTCACGAATACGAGAGTCATTTGTAAAAGGGATGTCAACGCCCATAGGTTAGCAAGCTTGACCATTTGGATGGAGGATAAGTTGTACAGTAGACCACCCTACACCACCCGCCACCCGTCCCATCAGCAGTTCATGCGGACACATTCGGTAGCCTACTTAACCGAGGACACGATATCTCAGTAAAGCATTGCTCGCTGTCAGAGATTGTGTCAAGACGTGTTAGCCCACTATGTTTGTTTACTCACAGATAGATTTTAACCCAAAAAAGGAACATGGCCATGCCATTACAATGCCATTGTTTTCAGGCATACACGTACATATGCTATATTATAATATTATTAATTTAATGGCAACCTTATTCGACATAAAACTGAGCAGCGTGATTAATACGGAAAGTAACCTATTTGTGAATACGGTGGCAATTTAGCATAGAAGGAGACGTAGAGAGGCACGTCACAATACTAATAAAGTTAACTGTATTACAGCAATAGATGGTTTCAAAATATGATATTTACAATATTTGGTAGAAATAAAATAAACTAAATTAATTCACTAAACATACCAAGACCTTGCCTCCAAACTGGTTTGCGTTGTAAATGTTTACTCGAAACATTTCCATACACAAATTTAATATTTGCCCAGACGGAGCTTTCTTCTTCACTCTTTTATTAGGTCTGTAAATTTAGAAGTATTGGATGGCAAACACGTCTAATTCGGCTCTCCACATGATATTAGCACAGGGACTTTTCCTCTGAAACTGGTGTAAAAGACGATATTCTTGCTGTGGTGAGAGCCCAGCTCTAAGACTCGGTGAAACAGCAGAATCCTCTCATACCTGTTGAGAAGTCTTTCATCCTTAATAGGCTCATTAGGCTCATTGTTAATTGAGTGCTATTCAGGGGCAACATCAAAGCAAATAATAAGAGTTTGCAGCTCCTTTATTTATTTTTGGACAAATACGAACCCAACAGTGCACAAACGCTGTTTTCATGGGGGGTAGATGCTGAAGGAGGCTTATTGATTTTGGGTGCATTGTGGGCCATTATATTTGAAAGATTAACCACACTAATATTTTCTCACTGATGGCATTCCCTCTTTTGCTAACATCTCTACTTCTCAACAACTTCACTTGTGTCTTTTGTGGTGCAGGCTAGAGAGGCTCTTCAATGAGAGAACCCAAAGCATTGCTATGCTGCAGACTAGAACATTGCGACCTCTCTCGAAGCGACTGCTGTTAATGGCTATTTCTTATTTGATAGGATGTAGTGGTGCTTTTCTTTCATACGCTATTGTGTCAGTGGCCTTAAAATGAAAAGATGAGGAGAGAGGAGTAGGACGAGGATGATAACGGTAATAATGATGGTGATGACAATGACAGAATGTGCTGCAATCCACCTTCATAGCTCCTATAGGTGTGTGATCAGTGTGATGGGTGATGGCATCCTACTGTTCCGCTCTCTTCCCAAGGTCCCACAGGTGCTGCTAATTATGAACCAGAAACAATAGCAGTAATCATGACTGCAATAATTGTAGAGGTTGGGAACAGTGATGATAATTGGTTTTGCTATTGATGATATTCACTCTCTTGGTGGTACTAAACCATTGATATTTAGCATAGAGATACTAGTTGTTGAACACAATGATAGAAAAAATGAAATACTAATACTCATGACATTACTAATTGTAATAATGTAATGATTACTATGATAATTCTTATTATTTTCATTATTATGATACTAATAATACAATCTATATGCAATGCTATATAGTATAACAGTAGCACAATCCTAGTTTGTCCTTCTCAGGCGAATGTCTTTATATGGTGAGAAATAATGTATTGTTTTTTTTATTATTATTATTATTTTTATTCTTGAATCTTGTATCTGCTCACTGGTCTCCCTCATGGTGCCATATTAGGAGGTAATGGGATTGGAAAATTGAAGCTAACTCACTGGAATTAAATTTATCAGCATGTGTTCAGACGTAATAAGCTGTCAGTTATAAAATGAAGATTTGTATTTAGATATATGATAGGGAAGAATAATGAATAGGCAAAATAGATGAAGCTGCCTTGCAGCTAAATTAGTTATTTAGAGCCAGCTGACCAAGAGCAGAATAATGATAATGATAATGATTACTGCTGATATTATTATTATTCTTATTTATTTATTTTTTGGCACATAGGTCTATAATATCTGTAATATATATTTATATGTCCCATCAGCAGAGTGGTTCTGCAAAGAGTTAAAATAGAGTCTCCAGTCTTATGCTGATAGGGGGGGGAGAAAGAGACCAAAATTGTGGTGGAAACATCAAACTTTTTAATGAAGGAAACCTAATTAGGATCAAGAGTAGCGCTGCTTCATGGAACATTGATCAAACCGGAGCCCTGTGAACCAGTGTGTCTGCTGTAAAGCAGCCCTGTGACGCTCATCCCCGGGGGGAGACTTCCTGGGTTTTGCTAGAAAGCATAAGGCTAAAAGTTAATTTGCACCGCCATGTGTTCAGTGCTACAGCTCTGTCTGACTATAACATAAGCACGGGCTGAATAATCATAGTAATATATACATAATAGTGATAATAATGATAATAATACTAATAATAACAACAACACATTAATTTCATTTTATATGTGTGCATTTTTTTTTTTAAATGTCAGCTTCGTCTGGCAAATAACTGTCGAAATATTCTCTGTATGAACCCTATAAAGGTTATTTTTGGAAAGTTTATTCTGTTCCTGGAGTGCTTTGATCAAAAGTTTAACTCTCTCTACAAATAACAGATTAATATTTACCAAGACATGTTTTTATTCTGTTTTAATCATTTTTGTCGCTAGATTCTTTTTCGAACACTCACATTTCTTTTTTTATAAATCCCAGTGTGTTTGCATTATTGATCGATATTTCAACTAACAGTGATTAATACATGTTGTTGACAGTTTCTACACTTATTATGCCTTTTAGATTTATCATCTGTCAATTTCAGATGAAGTAGTTAGTGGGTTTTTGTGGAATGAGGTGACCCTCGGCTGCTGAAAATGAAACGTAAAGAGTGTGAAAAAAGAGTTGCCACAGGAGCCTGGATATGAAGCTGCAGGCTGATGAGAGAAAACATGCCTGTCAGACAATGAAATCCAACTCAAAGTTAGCCTGTCAAAATAGCAACAAAGCAGGCCACTCAAAGTAGATCCATTGTGAGTACGTATTCCTATACTGAGCTTTTCACTAGTTTTTTCTCATAAATTAAAAATTAAAGGAGACATCAGATTTTTGACAGTACTACCTTTTTCACTTGTTTCGCTCATCAGCAGTGGAGTTTGTGTGCCTCATGTAGGATTTTATTCATTAAAATTAGATGTGGATATTTTATCAGCATACTTTAAAGAATGTGGATGACATTGACACTTCTGGATATTCAGAATCATCTTAATAATTTAATGAAAGTTTAAATATAAAGAAAGTAAGCAGTAGGCTAAGTATATTCTTCATGTCATTACAGTATGTAAAATTAATAGTGAGTGAGGTAGGCATGAGATGATAAAAAATCTTCTTTTTCTTAAAACTACAACACAGTTACGAGAAATGAATTTCACAAAATGATCAGGAAATATTTAGTTTGTAGGATTTAGTATTGTTTTTATTTTATAAGAAGTATAAGTGTATATCTACACTTAATTATAAAATAAAGAGAGTATTTGCAACCATGCTCTGGGAATGGCACCCAACATGAATAGACATCTTCTTTTCAAGCTCCTAATAATAACATTTAAGACTATTTAGCAAGAGGCAGTGAAAAAGTCCCAATTTGCAAGCAATTTAGCAAAAAAAGCTTATCAGCAACTAGGAATAAAATCACACTGACATCATAGCCACGAGGCCTCCTGTTTTAATACAGAATCGCCCATTCAGAGTGAAAGATGAGAGCCGATACCTTCTTTTTCTTCTGACCCGTCCTCTGTGTAAACAGGCGACGGCCCTGAAGAAAAGTATATTAAAAAACCTCAGCGTGTCTGCTGGTGTGGCGTCTGATGCCTGTCAAGTCATTAAAAGGGAGAGGTGCCGTTATCAATTGCAGAGGATCAGCGATAGTGGTGGCACAGCGCTGTGATGGGGTATGTCTTCCACACGGCCACTCGGGGGGCCTTTTGTGAATTTATAAAGCCAGATAAAATCGGCTTCATATTGCTCAAACCAAATCGGCTGATGAAAGTGGGAGAGAGAATTACATGGCAGGAGTTTTGTTGCTAGCCCCCACAGGCTCTAGGGTTGGGTTATGGCTAAAGAAAGGCAAGACAGCAAGCTGAGGGGTTTACCCCCCCTGCTTAAGGAGTCATCACACTGCTACCTACTGTGTAGCCGTTGCAAGTTTGTATGTAAAGTACGGTATTTTGTACAGTCCAAACTTTGGAGTCTTGGAGTGTGAAGAAAAGGCATCTTGGTGGCATATCCCCCAAGCTTGAAAAGCCTGTTAAAAGCCCCCACCACTGACACGATTACAATGACTCTTTCTGAAATTAATAACCTGAACAAAGTCAGTATAAGTGAGCCTCTAGCCCGGTCTTCTTTCGCCCAGGAGAAATGTGTGATCACAATTAAGATAGGAGTCTTAATACAATATGAAAATTAGCTGTATCTGGAGCTCGATAATTACAAGTAAAATACTTTCCCCTCAAATCACAGAAAAACAAATGGTTTGGCAGACAATGTGATAAAAAAGAATGATTTCCCTGTCCTCGGGATGTGTGGAATGATACTTGGCACTATCAGTTTTTTTTTCTCTTTTTTTTGTGCATTTTATATGAGTTCATCTTCTAACTTATCAAACAAATTCTTCTGTCATTTTTTTTTTTAATCCTTTCTTCGAGTTTTATTTTCAGACCAAACCTGAGCCCATGCACAGAATACAGCTGCCTGGAGGCAAGTGTTTTTTAATGTGCAGAGATGATGAATGGGGGGAGAAACGATTCGTTGGCAGCCAGAGAGGCTCTAGAAGGCTCCTGGCTTCCATTTCGTTTGATCTGGGCAGTTAAAACATAAAAAAAATACAAAAATACTGCTGAGATTTAAAGCACTACCTGAGACAGTTCTTGGCTATTACTTCCCACATGGCTGCAAGGATGCTCAAAGCCAGTGACGTCTGCCAGTTTGACGACCACGTTAAAAGATTCGAAAAACATCACCTAGAAAATGTACTTTCATTCAGCTGTATGCCTAAAACGTTGGGCTATTACCATGTTTTATTATTCTAACATTCGGCTTAAATGGCACCTATTTTCAGCAGTGGCTAACATGATAGCAGAGCCCCGCTCAAACAGACTGTGGAGTCTGTCGCTCAGATCAGCCTCCCTCTCTCTCAGGGATTTTTTTTTTTGGAGCGCGTGGAGTTTTTAACATGGAAATTGGCTTTGAACCCCATCTGTACAGGTCGGCACATCTTCTGGTGAGGCGCTGCAACTGCTGACAGGGAAAATGAACCATCAATTCCTTATAATATGGCCTGATTATCATCCTACTTACCCCCTGCAAATTCCAACTTAGAGCAATTCGGCACAATCTAGGAAATGCTGCAACCCCTGAGAATGTGTGACCCTCATATCGATTTTTCTTTTAGGAAAAGAGAAAGATCCCTGTAAATGACCATTTGAAACATAAATAAACACATTTAATACGTTGACGGTTTTCTTTCCTTTTTTATGCTTTTTTTTAAATCAGCTTGGTTCATTTCTGGAAGATGAGGTTTTTGTTCACCCAGAAAGTTTCCACCAAATTGGCGTCATGTTGATGTAAATGGCCAATGCTAAGCTAATGTAAGAGACCTGTGTTAAGCATGGCACCTTCCAGATGTAAGCCACCACAGCCAGAAACCACACCATCCCCGGGGTGTTTAAACACACAAGCCAAGCACACACAATGAGAAAAGCACTTTCCTGACAGCACACTGTCAGAGTGTCAAACCATTTCCCACACTCTCTCAAAATATGTCGAAGGGTAAAAGCATTTCCTACCTTTGCAGGACTGCTGTTTGTCACCAAAGCTAACTAGTAATTCTACAGGAGCCCAAAACAAAACAAAAAAATACAAAAATGAAAACACAAATAAAAAGGGAGGGAAACTAGTATCTGACCACTGCTTTTTCCAAGTCAAAATGAACCTCTCAACTAAAATCACAATCAGCTCTCCACGGAACAGCCTTTTCTGAGAGCGTGCAATGTGAAGACTCAGCAACTTCGGGCCGAGGGGGGGGGGGGGAACCTGTGGACGTCTAGCGCTGGGATGTCTTTATTTGACAGGATTTGTTTTTGTGATTTCCTTGGGCCTGTCCAGCCCGCTGGTGTCCCTTTCACCCGTGGAGGCAGCTGGGGCATGACCTCTCCGATCTGCCCCTCAAAACAGGGGCGTCTTTCAGGACTCCCTCCGGGACCCTCCCCGTCCCCTCCCACCAGCTACATCCCATTCACCCCTAGAGATAACTTTATTCATCTTGTGCGTCATTGTATCCAGTTGAATGAGAGGAACTATGCAGACACTCTAGTGAATTGAACAAGTGTGTGTGGGGACAGGGGTGGGGAGTGGGGCGAAGGGGGTGATGGGGGTGGGTTTTATATCTTAATGTCTTCATTTAAATTGAGGGAACAAATCCACACCCGGATTCAGGACTAGCGCAGTCCACACAGCCAGGACTCCTGAGCAACTGCATAAAGAAATCAAAGCCATTTCACTCAATGCTGCTTTCTCTATCTGTTTAAACACCACCAATAACAATACTACTGGTTCTACAACTTATAATAAGGATAGCGATGATTTTGCCTCCACTACATATGAGAGGAGTTGATAAAAGTGTATCCCTCACTAATTTGCTGTCACTTTTTCTCACTTTGGAAATACACACGCAGAGTGCATTCTTGCCTTCTTTAGCCCTGGCTGGAGTTTTTTTTTGTCCGAGTGTCTTAACTTTCTTTGATTTGCCTGCTGAGTGGTTGGCAGGGACAGTTGGGTATGCCCCCCCGCAACCCCATACCCCAGCCTCAGCTACTGGGACCACCCTGCTCTTCTCTCATCATTCATATTCAAGCCAAGGCCTCTTGACAAGTCCGCTGATCTCACTCAATGTTTTGTGATATGGACAATACTTTTTTTTTCTTCCCTTTCCGTGGAAGGAAAATGCTGAGGCCATCACACTTCTTCAAGCCTTGTAGGGTTCAACTGAAGCTGAGGCACTGGATTACTCCCCCCTCCCTTGTGAGGGTCCCGCTAGGCGCAATGCAGCATCTCTCTCTTTCTCTCTCTCTCTCTCTCTTTCTCTCTCTCTCTCTCTCCCTCCCTCTCTCTCTCCCTCCCCATGCCCAGGCTAACTGACAATCTAATGAGGCTGATAGCCAAACGTAAGCAACCTCAGCAGTATGTTTTGTGGCTGCCCACCACAAAAGCACTTTTTTTGTGTCACTAAAATTGTGTTTGTGAGAGTTAAGCTGAGC
This sequence comes from Sprattus sprattus, assembly GCF_963457725.1. Taxonomy (NCBI): domain Eukaryota; kingdom Metazoa; phylum Chordata; class Actinopteri; order Clupeiformes; family Clupeidae; genus Sprattus; species Sprattus sprattus. The sequence goes on from NC_137926.1 coordinate 21,396,852, forward strand.
AGCATAAATCACTAACTGCAGTCCTGTTTTGAAATTTGGTCAGAGAATCCTTTACACTTTAGAATGTTCCTTACACACACAGTGAGGAAATGATGAAATCTTTATTTAGAACAGTGAATACTACCCAATAAAGCCAAAAACAGCTAAATAAAAGAGGCCATTTTGTGGAAATGTGAAATTAAACATGTAGCTGAAACGATTTTCTAGAAAGAAGTTTAAAGAAGACCATCCTGGTTGGCTGCATTGGCATGTCTAGACATAGTCGTTAAAGATGTCGATTCTCAGAATCTTGTCAAAGTTCTTGCGTGTCCGGAGCGTTAGTGGCATCCGTTGGGGGACTGGGGGATATTTAAACGGGAGAAGTTTATACATTAGCGCAGTAGTTGCAAAACACTGTTGATATTCAAATCATTATTGTGCAAAATCTGGGATAAGCTTCAGTGTGAGAGCCTCTCTAAGTGCCTACAACTATTGCTAATTCCCCTTACCATTGTGAGCCATACAAAGGCCCTAATCCCATTTCACTTTTGCAGAAAGCTGGGGCTATTTTCCCTCTCATAAACCAACAACACTCCCCCTGGCCAGAGCTGAGAGGCACAGAGAAAGGGAACGATGTGTGTATACTTCAAGGCTTTTTTTGTGTGTGTTACTTGGCCAGTGCTCTGCATAAACTTTTAAGTGGTCCCAGAAGGCCTCAAACACCTTTCGATGAAAAAAAAAAAAAAATGTTATCACGGACTGTAAAAAAAGGAAACCAAACACTCTGTTAACCTAGATCTTCCTAAAGAATATACAGGAAGACCACACTGTCTGTGGGTTTTGGGTTACAAAGAGTTAACATGCCCCCCCCCCCCCCTCTCAGACATGAATTCATGCAGTAGTAGAACTTTTTTTTCCCCTCTTCCTTTGAATAGTAGCCCCCTTTATGCGCATTGTAAATCCTTTAATACATTATTTATAACTTGGTGGTCCAGTATCAAAGAGACAGAATTAGGACAGGATTCAATCATCCCACTTTGAGGTTTGGTCCAACTAAAGAGAGAGGGGAAAATGTAGAGGTATAACTGTTCGTGTTTTCATTCTTTTTGCCTCTTTGCTCCAACATCATGCTTTCTTTCATCATCAGATGAATTCTGTCCTCACCTAGAGGAGAGGAATTTCTCATTTTTCCCCCCATGATTCTCTCCCTCTTTCTCCCTCTCTCATATGTAAACACAGACAGAAAACGCGTTGAAGGTCAGCTCCTATATTATTTTTGTTGTCTGTTCATTATTAAGAATGTGATACAAATATAATGATAACTAGATTTAAAATAGAAATGAATGTATCTTACCAGAAGGCTACTGAATTCAAATGAAACCCTGATAAGAAAGAATTAATAATAGTAAACAAATAAACACTTTCTCCATTAAGTTTTGCATCAAGGACAAACCATACATGACTCTCCAACTTAAAGTCAACATAAAGCCATCCAACACACACATACACACATACACACACACACTCACAAAGGATGAATCGTTCTTTAGAAAAAGTCTTGGCCACTATAAATGTTTACTGTTAATTTGAGGTCAGTCACAATAGCTGCTCACACTTGTTGGAGGTCTCTCCTGCACTTATAGCACGCCCCCCGCCCCCCCCCCCCCCCACACACACACACACAGACACACACACACACACCTCCCTGCACTGTTTCTGGGAAATATTCAATGGAGAGCCATGCTTAAAGACGGTCACGCTGTGACAAGCCTATCCCTTAATAAGTAAGTGATGGCTTTATTCAGTGCTCGTGTCATGTGGTGCATGAGAACGCACATCAGCATGTGGCCGGTGTTCACTCTGGTTTCAGGTGTGTGAGCTTGCAGTCCTCTTGTTTTTTTTGTGTCTGTGTGGGAGTATGTGTGTGTGTGTGTGGGGGGTGGTGGGGGGTGGTGGGGGTGGTGGTGCATGTGGGCTTGGCAGGGGCGGAGGGGTGGGGCTTATTGTTCCATAAACAGATCAGCTGGAAACCGACAATTGTTGGATTAACTCTTTCCCCCTCTCTCTCTCTGTCCTGTAGTAGCCTACTATGTGTCCCTGCCAGTCAGCCCCCTTTAACTCATCAGCTATGGGCAACTAGTTCATATGCTAATTGATGGCAAAAATGAAAATATCAAAATAACAACTAGATAGCTAGATTGCTACATGGCCACTTGAGTAGATAGATAGATAGATAGATAGATAGATAGATTAAATGTCATTTCCATTGGTTTCACTCGGTTTTGTTGTCAAATCAGAGAGACCTTTAAGGTAGAATACTTATGGTTTTGTTTACTGTATCTACCTCTCGTCAACATTTCTAGGGTTGAACCAACCCTACAAACTCTTTACAACAATCTATCCAGTAGTCTCGTGTCCCTAGTGTCTTCTGCTGCACACGGGTTGATGAGAAGCAATTTTTTATCACACATTAATTACACATTTATGCACAGTGCCACGGCCCAGGCACTCTTTGATGTGGGCACCTTGGCAGCGAGGGAAAAGTCGGTCACACTTCCCTGCACTTTCAGTGTGCTGCTTCCTCACAGTCTTTGTTTTGCTCAAGTGCCAGAAAAAGGTTTCATCGTGGAGCTTCCTGTGCGTGTACCCCCACAGTGAACCCACTGGTTTCCTGCCCGAGGTGAGGCCCTTCTCAGTTGCATGAATATGTTTCTAAATTGCGTCATACTTTAAGATAAAGAAGCATCCACAAACAGACAAAGGGCAACTCTCTGTGTGAATGTGTGTGTTTGTTTGTGTGTGAGTGTGTTTGTTTGTGTTTGTGTTTGTGTTTGTGTGTGTGTATGTGTGTGAGTGTGTGTGTGTGTGTGTGTGTGTGTGTGTGTGTGTGTGTGTGTGTGTGTGTGTTTGTGTATATATGTTTGTGGATGTGTATGTCTCTGTGTGATTGGACTTCAGGGCTTTGGCTGCGTTCTGCCCGTATGGATGTAAAGAGATGTGGGGGAGGATTTTAGCAGTGATCATTTGGGTGAATGTGAACCCACTCTTGTTTATGGTGGCATGATCTTCTTGCATACAAACACTTTTTTTCACAGATTGTGTTACATCTTTCCTGTATGATACATCCAAGTTGGACAACGCTGTAATCTTTGTCGTTTTATCTATCAAGAAATAGTTTCCATTACAAGCACAGCTTAAATATTGAAATCTGACACATTGGAGAATCATAGTCTTTTCCTCCTTGCATGTTTTGCGTAGTACGCTACTGTTTTTCATTACTGAAAACTATGTTCCAGTGTTTATTCATGCTTCAATACAGGTGGAATATATCAATTAATATTGAAATGAAAACCTCATTGGCTTTTACAAACAACAGGCTGTCCTGCTGTTTCTGTCACAGTTCTGCTTTCAATAAGAAAATAGTTAGCCTGAGACAAGACATCTGAGAAGAGAAAGCTGTTGAGTTTATATCAATTACCTTCCCCTTAATTGGCAGTTGGACTCATATAAAAGCAACAAATTGAAAAGCAGTTATACAGTGACGGAAATAAATTATGAATGTAGATGATCACAGATCATAATTGACCGCAGTTCACTTGCATATTTACTTTACTCAGAAATTAAATTAAGCAATTGTGTCTTCCAGCAGGGCACCGCATGTGTAAGTTCACAGCTTTGTAATCTTATTTGTTTGAAAAGTAGATGGATTATTTAACACAATATTATAATAGTATAGTATTATTAGAATAACATTAGCTACACCCTTACTGAGGAAATAAGAAATAACATTAGTAGCTCAGAGATTTTCCCTATGGATGAGGCATTGTGGTAGTTTACAGTTGAAATCGTCCAGCCCTTCTTCCTCTTGTGCATCAATGGAAACCCTCTTGTGGCCTATGAAGAGCTTGAGAACACACAATGAAGATCTCTCAGGGCGTGATTGATTCACTGGAGATCTGGCAAGAATTGCACAGTGTTGCTGATAACTCGCTCCATCAGTCAAGATGTCTGGGCTGGAGCACTGAGACACACTGTGGTCCTCGGGATCTGGATCATCTCCGGCTGAACTCTGGCCCAGCCACTACCTCCTCCTTATGTCTCTTCATCGCTCTGCCCCAAACAGACCTGTCTCAGGGGCTCCGACACAGTGGGCTGTATACTCTAAGGAGCTGGGACTGGGACTGGGACGGGGAAAAAATGTGAAAACAAAAATGGACTTCCAAGCCATTATGCTCTTTTTTTTTAGGGCGCAATTTCTTATACAGTACAATACTGTGTACTGAGTCCAGAATCTGTCTAGGGTCTACATATCTAGTCATCCAGGCCATTTCACACAACAACTAAGAAATCTAATTTCGGTTGAGGACCTTTGGAATATTACAAAAAATGCTTTACTCTGAAATAAATATAAATTCAATCAGACTAGTGGACAATCCCCATCTGTAAAGCCCAAACAACAGTCTAATCTTAATTGCATATACTATTGGAGAAGGAGATAGGGGACTTATGTGATAGTGGAGGGCACCTGTACAGGGAGAATGCTTCATCATTATGTTTATGTTAATTTTCCTTATTCAATTGAGCAGAAGGGGGAATGAAATACACTTTTTTTGCCATACAAAGGATTGGTAAGCCCCTAATAACTTGTTAGATTTATTAAGGTCTTAACTAATGTGATATGCTCCAAACACCCTGGTGGTCCTCCGAATGATTCCTTTATCAGTTGTTGGCTCTGGGAGGAATTAGGATGCGGGGCTGGTTAAGAACTTCCCCATCTCAGAGTTTAATTATTATGAAGGGTAGTGGCTGAACACAATACCCTGATGCTGGCCCCCGCTGCATTTGAAATCTTTAACCCCCAGGAACCTTCATTTGGAATGCTGGGCATATCTCACCGCTGCACCAGCCTAATCGGAGGGTTAGGTTGGTGGGGGTGGGGTGGAGAGCAGAGCAGCAGTGTGACTGGGGGCGGGTGGGGGGGGGGTGAAAGTCGGCGCTAATTCCATATTCGCGATGGTCGTGCAGCTGAGGAGAGTCAGAGACAGGTAGAGGGTGCCATGGGAGTCGGCCCGTGACCTGGCAGGGATTGCCAAAGTGAGGTGTTAATTGGGAGGGTGCAGCGGTCGGGCGGAGCTGGGTATCCCATAGCACAAAATAGTGCGCCACGATCCCTGACTGTACTGCCTGGGCAAGTCACTGCACTCACCCTTAAGAAGACTCATTACGGGGCTAAGGAGTACATTAGACCATCACATTTCAGAAGCTCTCAGTGAGAGGAGGCTTGTAGAGTTTTACAATGTGCTATGAGTTGTTATGAGATGTTATGTCTGTGAGTGTATGTTTTTGTGGGTTTGGGGCGGGGGGATTGGGGGTGGGATGTGGTATGTTAATGTCCCATTATTTGTTCACTGCACCTCTACTTGAGCTTGTACTTCTCGGGCTCACCAGAAACACTCTGCTGACACTTTGTTGCAGAACTTAGCTAGGTTCTTTTTCCGCCTGCTCGTTAAGTTTACAATTGGGTTTTCATCTGTTGACTGATGTGTCGTTGACACAAACTGAAATATTTTTGTGCACAATGACAATCTTTGTGTACTTTTCAAACCCCCTGAACTATAGTCACCACTCTGTGTTGAATTATGTTGAAGTTCAACCCTATTTTCTTCCTGTGATGCTTCACGTTGTCATGGAGACCAGATCTCATAAGAATATGATAGCTGTGCAGGCTATGGTCAGTGCTCATTATTGTTTAGCAATCATAATGATAGCCATAATTAATGATAATCATAATTTATTTTATGATTTATTCTTTGTGTGTGATTATATTTCAAAACCCTTTATATCTGTTTAATAATGACATTTTCTCTCAACAATGGCAGAGACATTTTGCCAGGGACACGGCCAGTCTATTTCCAACAAGCATTTCTCATTAGCCTTTCGTCATGTGGTATTTTATACTTTGGCAGCATGAAACCAAGCAGTTGGAATCTTTTTTTATCACATTTCTTTGGGTTGGCAAACTGAAAACGCAGTTTGATTGCACAGTAATGAAAATATCCACATGGCTTTTGAGTTGTACTCAGAATCAATTAATCAGCCCAAACATTTTGCATGATGATGAGAATCAAGCCATTTCAAGCCCAAGTCGGGCAAATCCACTGCCTAGAATGGATGACCCAACACTGAACTATAGGAGGAAATCGCAGCACTCTGTTAACTATAATTGATAACCGACGACTCTCTAAACCAAACATTTTCAAATGTGTTAATTTCTATATGTATCTCAACATAGTAAAAATAATCATTTGATAGGTCCTCATAATTTGCAGTGTAAATATTTTTTTTAGCACCATCAGGATGTGCTCTATTGGATGTTGAAATGGAAATGGTCTATTTATTAGTCATAAGGAAAATATAATCACAAGTAGCAGACTATGTTATCACCATTATTTACTGTAACACATTTCTCTGTAAAAACTACATAATTTAGTGTTTCTCTTTCATATGCTCTTGTGTGCTGTTTTATAGTAAATAACCGCAAGAAATGTTTTTTTTTTCTCTCCCGCTCTCTCTCTCTATCTTTCTGAAGATTCAGCTTATGGTTTGTCAGGCAGCATTTAAATATGAATGTGCCCATCTCGCTCTCTGATACAGCAAATGCTGCTTCTCTCAGAATTCACACAACCTTCAATTTAACCTCACAACCATTATGTTCAATGGGGAACGGCCTCTCCATTGTCAAAGATGCAGCATCCTATTTTTTTCCGTAAAAGGATTTAATTAAACCCAACACATTCCAAAAGAAACAGTAATTTTGGGGATACAATTATGCACAATGTGCCTGGAAAAGATAATTTCACTTAATGGAGACATTTGAATGTGCTGGCTCAAGGCTCAGCTGAACCTTGGGAGCTATATCATTCTTTCGGGGGGTATATCCTTACCATCATGGCGTTATACTTTAAAGCCCTCGCAATTGTGTCATAGATTACATTGCTAAATGTAAGGGTTCGCTCTGACATCTGCCATTGTAATCTGTCATATGGCACCCCTGCTTCTCTTTGTTCTGAGGCTCATATCAAGATATTGGCGAACGATCACATCTCTCAAGGTAAACGGTCTTTGAAAAAAAATTAAAACATTACATTTTTTTTGTCAGCTGCCAGTCATTGATAGCAGGTTTATAATGAGACCATTTTTACAAGAAGGCCAAGTTCTCTTAACATTTTTAAAGAGATGTTTTTCTTACTTTTTCACTTAACTGTGTCCTAATGTGTGACATTTATACAGAGTGTTTTAGAGCTACTGCTCCTCCTGTGGACGCATTGGTGTTGTGCATTGGTGTTGTGCATTGGTGTTGTGTGTTAAATTGGGCCCAGTTTTGGGAGCTTGCCGCTCTCTCCCCGGCACTCTGGCCTCCTCCTGACTTGAGTGCTGGCCCCGCTGAGTTGACGCCGGCCACGGCTGTCAAACAGGCCGCTGATATCTTAATCAACACAAGGGGTAGGGGGTGAGATGGGGGCTATTCACAGGGGTGTGTGTGTGTGTGTGTGTGTGTGTGCGAGAGGGTGTTTTTACCCCCTCCTCTCAAGATGCAAAGCGCAGTAGGGTTGAGTCAGGACGTGTTCGGTCAGTCCGAACACCGAAAGAAAGACTTTGGGGGAGGACACGTCCATTGTGACATGTGCTACGGGAACATAATGAATTATATTATAATTACAATACCGGCGCGAGAAAAAGGAGACAAAACAGATATTTGACCAGGGGGTGGAGTGTGCTGCTCCTCCGAGACCCGCACCTCCTCGGAGTCCCCCGGTTCCCCCAGCGGCCCTCCCATTCAGGCTAAAACTCCATACAAAACTCACACAACAGGCTCCTTCACTCGCTGGCGCCTTGTTTGTTAAAAAAATGAAAAAAAAACATTGAAATCTCAAAGCCCATCCATATGTTCGCTGAGTTTTTTTTTGTCAGTTTGAATGGATCGGCTATGTGTGGCATTCACACCTATTTCTGAGGTTGAGGCAAGTCTTTAAAAGAGCGTTGTTTCCTTTAGTGGAAGAAAATGTCTCCTCTGTTTGAGACCACTATGTGAGTGTGCTGTGCATGTGTTCCTAGTTAGAAAGCTTGATGAGCCATGCTACAAGACTGTAAAAGAAAAATGCGAATTGTGTGCGTGTGTTTGAGTTTGGGGGGGGGGGGGTAGTAGCTGTGGGTGTGTGTGTGATGACTGATGTCTGATGGGGGTGTGGCTGGGTGAAGATCTGTGCCCGTGTTTGGGGACCCTGGTGAGAACGATGGTCATATAGGAGTGGCGTTTGTGTTGGGGGGTGGTGTGTTTGTGTGAGTGTCTGTCTGTGGGTGTATGTGTGTGTGTGTGTGTGTGTGTGTGTGTGTGTGTGTGTGTGTGTGTGTGTGTGTGTGTGTGTGTTTCTGCATGTTCGAGCGCAGTTGGGGTGGGGGCTTCGTCTAAGAAAACAGAGGGGGAGGGAAGCTGGCAGTGACTGAGAAGATGAGGATTTGACAGCGAGGTGACGGAGAGTTCAAACAAAATGAGGCTTGTAGATTAGCAGTGCTCCCCTCACTGACAGGTGTCATCTCTGGGGGCAGTCTGTCACTCTGCCTGCTGCCACTCTTTATATAATACCAGAAGGAAGAGCGGCAAGACCCAGCGAACGTGTGCGAGGGGGAGAGAGAGAAAAGAGCGAAGGAAGACAGAGAGGGAGTGAGTGAGACAGAAAGAGAAAGAAGGGAGAGCGGAGAGGCGGCACCGGTCTCACCTCCCTGGGCAAGTCCTACTGGAGTCTCCCTGCCAGTCACTCAGATTAATGCCCAGGTGGCAGAGACAAGCACCATCCCAACCCCTGCCAAAAAGACTGCGCACTACGAACGCAATGACTTGCCAATTTGTTGTTTGTGTTTTTTAATCTTTAACTGACAACTATTGTGAGTGCTGTGTACATGTGCGGAATAAGGAGCTCAGCTAAGAACCCATACAGCCATGCAGAACTCAGCGGTCGGTGTGGGAGAACTGTTAGTGTTTTGCAATTGCAAATATTGTGATTACTAGAAAATCAAACAGTGAAAAGCCTTTATACTGATACACACACACTGCATTGCATGTGTATTTCCTGTTATAAATGGTAGTAGCTTTGAATGATTATGTCATTCTACCACCTCTTATGTTAATAATAAATGAACTACATGCATATATAGGACCTACCCTGCAATCTGCAAAGGCTAATTCATGTAATTAATCTTTGACACTTGCGTCTGCAGGTTTGTTTCCAAGTCTGTTGAAACGCACATCCACCCTCTTGCCGAGTTAAATATCTGTGTTTCCTTTCTGTCTTGCTCATCTCTCACGGAATTAACCATATCATTTTCATCAGGCATTCACCGCACTCTTAGTATATTCAATCTATTTTATAAACGTAATTACCTGATGACTGAGGAAGGTAGTGTAAAGATGGAGATAGATAGAGGGATAGAGGAAGAGAGAGAAAGAGAGAGAGAGAAAGAGTGGGGGGTGTGAGCTATGTTTATACCTTCAGCTCCACGTGTGGTCACAGGAAGCCTGTCACACAGGAAGCGGTGGCTAGCTGGCATGAGGTGGGGGAGTCGGCTGGGTGGGGGTAATGTGAATGGGGCTGCCCAGTGAGGGTCCTGCTGTCCTGTCTGTGGCCCTCTTTCTCTCTCTCTCTCTCTTACACACACACACACACACACACACACACACACACACATGACACATACACACACACACACACACGCACAGGAGGGCATTAAGCAAAGCTCTGGGGGAGTGTGTGTGTGGGGGGGGGGCGACGAAACAGCAGCTCGCTGACACCTCGCCCCTCCCGCGGACCCACGGCACTACCTGCTCCGGTCCTGAGCCATCTGGCTCACAGATTGCCGGCCGAGAAGCTCACGGTGAGCCACGGCTGCCACCCCTCTGGGTTACATAGTCAGCGCGGGGTCAGGGAAGAGACCGGGCCTGTTTCTTTATTTATTTTTTATTTCTATTTATTTATTTATTTTGTATTCAGGCGCTGCTGCTTGGCTTATTTCTCCTCCCAAGCGTGGCCTCTGCCAGCACTGACCATGAACCCATTCCCTGGCAGGCAGCGTGCTCATTTCTACTTTGTGTGCTAGTATGTGTGTGTGTGTGTGTGTGTGTGTGTGTGTGTGTGTGTGTGTGTGTGTGTGTGTGTGTGTGTGTGTGTGCGTGCGGGTGTGTTTGTGTGTGTGTGAAGTTTCTGGAATTGTGCTTAATCCAAAAGATGCTCTTATTCTTTCCATATCCTTGGGTCTTCCTATATTTCTCTCTCTTTCTGTCTCTGTCTCTCCCAAGGACATGGGCGTGTGTCATAAACGTGCAGTGCAGGAGTAAAGAAAAGAGGGAATAATGATTTATTAAGGCAGAAACCGCTCTGAGCCGATTGGCGAGGAGTGTCACTGGTGACAAATACAAATCTAATTAGTATTCTGCTGTTTGTCTTTGTCGACAGATGAGGGATGCCCCCTATTGACTTTGTCAGGGAAGCCGGAGCAGAGGGGAGAGGAGAGATGAGCGAGTTAAATCAGTGTGTGCCGCCGACTGCAAATTGTGTTGTAAGTCATGCCAAGTTCATACCTCGCACAGGAGCAATAACCGTGATGCGCGGGGAAGAGATCTCTCGGAGATTGTGTGGACAATGGAGGGCTGCAATATGTCTCACTGTGAAACACAGGCAGCCAATATTGCATACAGTGAGGCTTTACAGTAGAGCCATTTCCACCTCGCAGACCCAACTGGGGGGAAGGAAATTGGCTTTATTTAGGTCTTTCTATGTGCCTCTGTTTGTGTTTGCATGCAAGTGTGTGTGTTTGTGTGTGTATTTTGCTTTTTATTGAGTACTTTCTCAGGATGATAATAAGTTAGCAGAAACATCAAGGCTATCTGTGCTTTCAGAAATAAATACCAAAAATATATGTGTTACAACATTACACATAATTAATCCAATTCATTAGCAGTGTGTGTGTGTGTTTACCTGCGATGATATGCTGGTGGATCCAGCTTGCGTATGTTAAATAATTAAAAAACAAACTCAAAGAGCTGGATTTTAGTCTCACACCATATTGTTGCTCCTCACACATCTTTTTCAATTATTAATTTAGACATTCACAAGTTCAGGCAGCAAACGGTGAACTTCCAGGGAGAATGCCTTCACAAGACAGCAGCCAGAAGGCAGCTGTTCCACCAATGCCTGGTGCTTTTTAGAACCCAGTCAAACAGCCCTCTGGCCCCTCACAGCATGTCAGAGAACCGCTGCACGTTGCGGAATCCAAGCACCGCAGGCACGTTAATGTTTTAGTGTGTGTTAGAGTAATGAGACATGCGTTCCCGACACCAGAGCCGCCACAGCTACTGCTGATCGAGATTCCCATTAAAAAAAAAAAAAAACAAGAATCACAGAGGCCTGCTCCAGGGTATTTTGTCCACAGAGTCGCCGTGGAAATGGGATCTGATGCTGCCGTGTGTAATTTGTTAGCACATCAAAGTCAGTCCTGTTGGCTTTTATTCGGCTTGTTATCGGTTCTTTTTGCTTGCTCTTATTAAATGTGGAAATTAAATAGCAAGAAGGGAAAAACAATTCAGATCTATCGATTTTTGCAGTTCATAAAAGGGTTTTTATCACAACTGTTAAGTTGATCATGATCACACTTTTCCATGCACTGCACATTCAACTCATATTTATTTTTTAATTATTATATGCATATGAAATTATTTTAACAACAGTGGATTGTATTATTTCACCTGTGAACTTAGATATAGTGAAATACACAACATACTGTATATCAAACAGAATCAGGTTCAGTTTTTGTGTTATATTCTGAATCATTTATATTTTGCAAATGTATGAATTGTATTTAAAATTGATAATTATGGAGCAATATAGTTTTGTCAAATAAAACAATTGAAATTTAATATAAAAAATGAAATTGGTAAGTGCTATTCAGTACTATTCATACTATCCTCTTTATCCGTCTGAAGCATTTCAGATCTGTGCGCTACACAATGACATGACATGCCTCCCATACAATTGAGACATCTTTTAATTAATTCATATTTAACATACTAATATGTAGACGGTGACAAATCTGACTGCTCGTAATCTAAAAATTAGTCCACCCGGGTCTATCCCGCTGTCAGTGCAGGTGAATCAGCCCGGGCTGGAAGGGTCTGTCCCCGCTGCATCCCCACTACTCTATCTGTGGAATCACTGGAGTCTGTAGTGTGATATAGTACTGGAGGCTCTGCACAGAACCACAGCAGCATAATGACTGGTGAGTGGCACCTCATTTCACAGCGTCTAATGGCTTGACATTCAGAGCACTCCAGGGTACCATGCTCAGGGGGGTGGCTCTCCCCCTTTTTTTTTTTTTTTTTTTTTTACTTTTGGGTGGTGGGGGCAGAGGGGGGTGGAATGTACATGGCAAATGGGAAAAGTTCTACAGCTCAGGGTTTTACCTCTGCACATAACCATGTTGATTTATTTTAGTGTTTATTATTATTTGTATTTAATTTTTTATCATCCAGTGATGGATGCATAGAGACACACCTGCACACCAAATGCACACGTTTACATCGTCCTGTGTCGATGTATCATGTCTTTTTCAATTTGTAGGCACGCATGTACCCTGCCATGTACATGCCATGCCTCTGAGTTTATGTGTCATCTGCATATTACTCCCATCCTCCTTTTAAACCCCAAGCTCTGTTTTTTTACCCCCGGCATTACACAGCTGTTGGCATTCAAGCCCATTTGACCAGAACACGCTGCGCTATCTGCTATCTGTACACAGGGCCGAGGCGCTAGAAGTTATCTAGACTCGGGGGCTCTGTGACAGACAGTCTGTCCCCGCGGCGTTTCCTTCCCCCTTGTCATCCACCCGGATGGCTCCCAGCGCAGAGCCCAGGCAGGTGCCGTGATTGTATAATTGTGCCGTGACACACTGAACCCGTCGGTGATACATAACCATGTTAATTTTCTGATAGCGCCACGCCGGGGCATCAGAATCAGACTTATGATGGGTGTAATTTGTGCCTCCAACGGCACGAGTGAAAAGAGCAGGTCATCTGCGGGATAAATACAAATTAAAATTGATGCAGGTCTCATTTCTGCTTGACCAGTCTGTCTGGGAGGCACCAACAGAGCTGCGAGGGCTGCAGGGGCTGTCACTCGCACCAGCATCTCTCTCTCTCTCTCTTTCTCTCTGTCTCTCTTCCTTCTCTCCTCCGCTCTGGAAGAGAGGACCTGTACAGGAAATGTGCTATTAAGTGGTATATTAGCACCACGAGAAGTCATTATGCCCCCTGTGCGTTCAACTGATGTGCAGTTTTAACACAAAACTGAACAATACGCTTTTCTTCAATACATCCTTGAATGTTTTACTGTATGAAACCCTCAGCGCCGCAGTCGTGGGGAAAAGGGCTATGGAGGTAGTGATGGAATAATACTTGATGGAATAACACACAGAAAAAGAATATCAATTTCCTTTTTCAAGACTAAATGTCTTTGTTGATATGTATAGTGAATATGTTTTGTGTTTTCATCACAGCCATCTTTATTAGTTTTTTCATCTTCATTATGATTGCCATGTGGAGATGTAAGGGTCAAGATTTCTATCTCCACATCCCCGTAGCGCTCTCCTAAAGAATAGAGATCAGGCTCTGTGGAACAAAGTTCTGAGAGACAAAACAGAGATACTGCAGGAGAAAACACTCTCTTTCTATCTCTGTCTCTCTCTCTAGATCTCTCTTTCTCGTTCACTCTCCCTCTTTCTTTCAGGCCATTGTTCCATGGTGTGTGTATGTGTGTGTGTGTGTGTGGCTGTCAGGGACTGCTTGAAATGAAAAGCCACTGATTTGTGTGAGACCACGAGTGACAGCATCATTTTGATCTGGGGGGACTTAGGAGGTACAAAATGAGGTGAGTGTGTATGTGTGGGAGTGTATGGTGAGTGTGTATGTGTGGGGGTGTATGGTGAGTGTGAATGTGTGGGGGTGTATGGTGAGTGTGAATGTGTGGGAGTGTATTTTATATATATTTATATATATATGAAATGTGCTTTCTTCCTTTTATTTGTGTGTCTTGGTGTATTTCTGTATTATTTGTGTGCTCATGCTTGTGCATAAGTATGTTGTAATATGTGATATATTATGTTTGTGTGTGCATGTTTGTGAATGGTTGTGTATAGTTGTGTGTTTTTTTTGTGAGTCTGAACATTTCTGTGTGGTTATGTGTGTGTGTCCATGTGCTACGCTTGTGGGTGTGTGCCTGCGCCACATAGTCGCCAGGGCCAAAGTGGCCATCCTCCCCTGAAAAACACTGTCACAGCTCGCCTGACTGGCAGTTCAAGAGCTCTTCATTAGCGTCCCGCGGAGTCGCGGGGAAAGACACACAAGGTGCCCAGCCTGGGCCCTGTAACCTTTCCATTTAATCAGGAGTTCAAACTGCATTGTCTCCCGCCGCTGTGGGAGAGCCTCTCTGGGGCTGCCCCCCCCCCCCCCCCCCCTCCTACTACTGATGCTGCTGCTACCGCTACTGCTCTCAGGCAAATGGCCTCGTATCAAACTGGGCTAAAAACACCTCCCTCCATATCACACAGATATCACACACAGACACACACACAGAGAGGCTCTGAAAACACCTCCCTACATCTCATACAGAAATAACACACACTCAGTGTGTGTGTTGTGTGTTTCTGGAGTGTCTGATCTCTCCATCTCCCTCTTTGTTTTGTTCGCTGATGCCCACCCTCTAGTTTGTCTTTCAATGCCATGTTAGACAGCACATGTTGCTGGCTGTGATGGGGATAGAAGATATTCTTCACATATATTATTACCCCTGCCAGCGTATGATGCCCACTTACAGGCCACCTGGAAATGCTCAGAAAACTGTCAAATGTATGTAGAGTTTTGGCAGGTGTATTCCGACATGTGCATGGTGTTAATTGTTTTATTATTTACTCTATTTGGTTTCAAATTTGTATTTTTGCCAAATGTGGATTTGCTAAATTAACAGCATGTGTTCACATTAGAATTGATCCCTCATACTGTTAGGGTAGTATTATAGAAGAGAGTGTTTACACAGAAACAACTTTGCTTGGGATCATTAGAAGAGCATGTTATTTTTACTTTTCATGTATACACAGCCAATATAGGGTTAGGCCTAATGATGTTTGATCTGTACAATCCAGTAGGTTCCTCTAAAAGTGCATAATTCCAGAGCTATGATTCAGCTAGACTAGAGCTTTTGACAATTTCTGACAACCTCAGTTTTTTTTTATTTTCTTTTGCTCGCCTTCTTTCTCTTTTCTCGTGCTACTCTTGTATGACATCACAGGACAGGAAAGTACACATGAACCGGTCTTTTGTGGGGCTTACACCTCAATTAAAATGCAAATCTTCCGATTTGGAATTCACATCTTAGAAGTTTCCTCGCTTCGCTCCCACACCATGGGGACTGTCTTGTAGAGTGGACGTCAGAACATTTACCCATATATGGTCAGGGAACACGGAATGTTTTCTGACGGAACTTTAGAACTTGGTCATCAATGGCATAGGTGAAAAGTTTACCATGCTTTGTTGTATACGACACCACTGAATGAATAACAGTTTAATTCAGTTTTGTGGTTGCCACCCAAAAAAATATTCATGTTGAAAAACTGCACTTCTGCATGTTCGAGGCACTTTAATGGATGGCATTCCATTACCAGTACAGCACGGCTTGACAAGAAGCAGTGAATCAAATCATAGCTGGTGATAGCTCTCTGTCCATTAAAACAATGCAGCTGTGGGCCAGGGAGACACCATGATCCTTGCTCGTTGACATTCCCAGAATTCCTGGACTGGAGGCAAACGAGCCCTGGACCATCTCCTGGTCCCACAGCTATTACTGTCACCCCTGGCCCCGTCACAGCTGCATATATCAGACAAGATTGGCACTGAGGGACCGCCAGTGTCTTCTGTGCTGGACCACAGCCTGCCACCAGAGCAGCTATTATTTTAAGCTGTGAGGAGTAATCAGTGTGTTTCAGAAAGGCCCCTGGGTTAGTTATCTGGAGCTGTCTGCCCAGGAAGATAATTATAAAGCCAACCTACATTTTATGAAAATATGCAGTGACCGTGACATATTTGCAGTACTTTGTTCTCTGGATTAATGTAGGCAGTGCAGAAAAACAGGGCGAGATTGGACTTCGTAGCACAAATGGAGAGCAAGGACCGAACTACTGTCTGGATTGTGTCTTAAGAGTCTCTAAAATGAAAGAAAAGATTTAGCTTTGTAGCATTCGCGTAGAGTGGCCACACTCACTGTGAGAGACCTGACTGATGAACTCATCAGCGAGGGGATGTTGTGAGCCCTGCCTGTGAGCAGAAGGGTGCCTGTGCATCAGTCCACTTCCACTTCACCAGCCGGGGCCATGTCTACAAACTGGAAGAGGCACTGTACATGTGATCTCACAAAACCTATATGTGAGCAATCCAAGGGTTTCTTGGAGTTCTGTTGTAATAATAATGCTAATAACAATAACAACATATAATAACAACAACACTATCAACTGTAATAATAATAACAATAATAACTTTTATTATTATTATTATTATTATTATTATAATTATTATTAAATCGTCTTGACTTGTTTTTATTGTGATTTTTGGTTATATTTGTTTTAAAATTGTAGTTATGTTATTAAAAGAAGCTCATTACTTTGTAGCTCACAAAATGTAAAGTAGTAGTATAATTGTAATTTAGGGAAGTCAGTGTAAATTAGAAGAAACACTTAATTATTCTGAACATTATTCTGTATTATTCAGAAATGACAAAAAATAGCCAAAAATAAAATCGAGAGAGCATGTATTTTGATCTGAATTTTAAACATGTGAAAACTTCACCAAATCAACAAAAGCATTGCATTCTGATCAATATATTTTAGGTCTACTTGATCCGAACTTCATGAATTAGCAATTTTAAATTATTGGGCTGTTTTTATACTTTTTTCATGCGAACTTGTGTTAAACCATTTTGTGATCAGTTGCATAAAGTAAAAATCTGGCAACATATAGAGTTGGCATTGCCATGTAAAATAAGCATTGAATTATGTTTTCAGCTTGTCGATGTAAATTTTGATGTGCACTGATGATATAATAATACTATCCACACTTCTTAGAGGAGGGCTTGATTTGTCTAGCTGTGAGCTAACACACTTAATTGTCGTATGCAAATGAGAGCAATTACAAAGCTTTTAGGTGAAGAGATGACAGCTGAGGGTGCTTTTGGAGTAGGCCTCACCCAAACAGTCGCCATGGAAACAATGTAGAATAACCTTACTGTCAAATAATTATAGACGGGGGTGGTGAGGAGACGGCATGGCAGAATGGCTAAGTTTGTATAATGCACAGATTCAGAAACATCGGTCACAATGAACATTTTCTGTTGGTATTTTGTGTTTGCCTTTGTTCTGAACTGCAATGTATATATATTTCATGGGCAATATCTCATCCTCCCTTTCTTTTTTTGGTCTGAATAACCCTGCTTAACTGTCTTTCTCAGTCAGATATTTTTGTAGTTATGTGAAAAGGTAGCTCAGATCTTTGAATTTTTAATGACATTTCAATTTCCTCTGCGCTAGAGTAGTATTTGCAGTAATTACATTATTTCTGGAATAGGTTGAATTTTTGCGCAGTATAGGTGATGCACTAGTAATATGTTTACTGTGTCTCATATGTTTGATCTGAAGGCACAGATTGTTATAAGTAAACCAATTAATGACAAATGCTCACAACGGCTGTGCGACAGGCACTACAGAGATACATATGCTGCATGAAAAAACTATTTTATCTTACAATATTAGATATATTAGTTTTATTGTTTGTAGGAAATTGTTTATTAATCCTTGTGCAGGGTAAATATGATGTGACTTGCCTCTTGATAGAGCACTTTAAATGTATGAAGATGAAATCAGCTATGCACTTCTCACATCCAGCTGAAAAGAGCTGCCTTGTCACTAAGAGGAGTCCTTCTGCGTGGGGGAAAAATGACAGCAATCCTGATATGAAGCATATGATTTAGCGTTTACCAGCATATTCATGGTCATAGGAAATAGTACCTTGCTTTTGCACAGCAGCAGTGTTAATCAAGAAAGAGTGGAGGTTTGATTGTCCCTCCCATTATTTTCTTTCTCAAGTAGGCATTTTGGAAATGGTCTCTTTATTCTGTAATAATATTTTTTTCTCTGAAATGAGCACAGCATTGCATTTACCACTTCTTCCTTTGTTTACCACATTTGAAGGGGTATGACACCTTAGCGAATGCCACTAGCATACCTAATATAAAGTGTAGTCACAAATTGATATTTTCTATGGCAATTTATTTTACAATTACTCTTGTGGAGGCTTTCATGAATTAAATATGAGTTCTGTCTGAGAATTAGATGTTATAAAGGTAAATTACAAGAGGCAGCCTGTAATTGAGGTGGCTGCAACATGGGCCTAGTGAACTAATCCCTGGTTGGGTCATGTGATCGGCTGTCCACCAATGGGGAGCGTCTTTTGTGCCACAAAGCCAGGGCAGCTGAGAAAATTGATTTCTCATCTGAGCGGTATTTGATAGCTTTTGAAATCAGAAATTGAAATTAACTAACCTACGCCCCGTCATTACAAAAGAGCAAATTAAAATTGCAACAGTGTTTCCTATTGGCAGTGTAAGCCTGCCAAGGTACATTTCTAAATAGATTTTAAGGTGCCTGCTCTCTCTCTCTGTCTCACCCTTGTCCACCTATCTCTCTCTCTCTCTCTCTCTCTCTCTCTCTCTGTCCGTCTCTCGTTCCCTCACTCACACACTTGTCCTCAATCGCTTACATTAGCATACACACAAACACCAACCAACTCATTCCAAGACACAAAGCAAAACTTCCATTGCATGTAACAGAAATGCCTGAAGTGGTT